>NC_092215.1:3933923-3944139 GCF_043381705.1 Parasteatoda tepidariorum
ATGTAAAATGGAGATAATGTGCCCCAGAAAGCATTGTTCCTGGGCGAGAAACCATGAAAACCTGGGTGAGCCCATTGTTATAGATAAGGGGGGTCATAATGTAATGGCTCTTCCGTATATATGACGCTGACAGAAATGAAAATCGATCTAATTAATAACTTTACATATAAAATTAAAAAATTCTAATTATTACTTTCTTTTAATTTAAATAATCTAAAAAAAGTATATTTTCATAAATCTTGTTTACATTTTTGAAATTGATGATTAATAAAAATTTAAACTTTTTGTCAAAAATAGTATCATAATAATTTATGTTACTATATTTGACAGTTGTATTTGCATTTTTAATAACAAAAATCTTTAATTTATTTTTTTCCTCTTTAAATCATTGGTAAAGTTAATTAAAGTATTTGTAAAAATAGTTTTACGTTCAATATTCATTAAAACAATTTAATTGTTCTAATTAATAATTTTATAACATTTAAGTTTTTTTTTTTTTTTTTTTTTTTTTTTTTTTTTTTTTTTTTTTTTTTTTTTTTTGAATGGTACTTATGGTTTTCATATAATGCTTGAAATATTTGATCTATTTCCATTAGTAATTCTCGAAATGTAATTTTTCTTAATAAATAGTGCCAAAAAATTTATTTCCTCATATCATAACTAACTGGAAATAAGGTTATTTGAAAAATTATTTTATCCCATGACTAAATACATAAAAATATATTTAAAAGGCATCTTTGCATTAATTAATAATAGATTTCGATTTTTTTTTTTTTTTTGCTACATTTAAAAAATTTTCAATCATGTCATTGGGTTTGGAAGCCTATAAAATTTTTTGACTTTAAAAACTTACATTTTGCAACTGTACAAACTGATAGCTTTGGTATTTCGATGTAATTAGCAACTCTAAGCTTAATAGCAGAGCAGACAACTCGGAAGTTCTCCACATTATTTAAGGTTGTAGTTAAATAATAAATAAGTAAGCAAAAGTTCTTAATTTCGCCATAAATTTAAAGAAAACACCATTTACTTTTCCGGCATTTTATGTAAAACCTTGAATTATTTAAGCACCATCTAGGTGGGCAAAATCTTTTTTAATCGCATGTTACAACAGAAATTCTGTTATTATTTTAAATATTTTGGGAATGTTGGCAGGTTTGCAATAAATTCGTCAATTCGATGAAAGTATATAATTTGGGAATACCAAATTTTGCTGTAACTCAGTAAAATAGTATGTCATTTTCCCCAAGAAGCAGTTGGCGCGATTTTTTCTTTTTAGGACTTTTATTGTTAGCTTTGAGTTTCGGCTGAGATTAAGGAATTCGCCTCTCATTTGTTACTGGTGTTAGAGCATGGATGTGTTAGAGACATTGCCTACTGGAGCAGCGCCATCTGTAACTTTTGAGGAATGCGCATGCTCTCAATGAACCAGAGAAGGATAATGTATGTAACCATCAACGAGAAAACATCTTCTCATTATCATAACTAAAAATAAAGTTGTTTGTTATTGTTTATCGAATCGTTCAATCAACATCCATCGAATTGACAACATTTACTTTCCTTTACTTATTCCAATTGTGTCAAACTTCGAGTTGCTTTCGATTCTCTCTAATTAATTCAGATAGAAAAGAAATATACTCATGTACAAAAAATGAAACGAAATGTTACATACGACTTCTTTGATATAAGTAAATGATTAGAAAATCAAAGATTATCGTTTTTCTTTGATTTTCTAATCATTTACATATATCAAAGTAGTGATTGTAAAATTTCGTTTCATTTTGACGACTCCTTCTTGGTGCGCTAATTTTTTTGTCCATGAGGATATATTAAGTCTACCAAAAATTTTTTTCCGTGGAAGAGTGCGCACCATTATACAAGGATGCAAAAGGTATATTTTTAATTAGAAAAAAAATGGAAGGGGATTTACCCTTAACCACTTACCTCACCGATTTTTTTGAAGAAAAAAAATTCAAAAAATCAACATATTTTTTTATTTCACTAATAAATACAAGAAACAAAACATAATACACAAGTTTTAAGTAGAAATTTCAATTTTTTTTATTTGTAAAAAACATTTAATTTACCATAAGTTTACTATCCCTATTTATCTCGGTATGCTCGGTCTCACAAATGAAAATACAGTCGAACCTCAATTTCACGAATTGTTCGGTATCTCGAAGGAAAAAAAATTCCCTTCAAATTTCCTATGCACTCAATGTTAAAAAAAACTTGATTTCACGAATTTTTTTTTCTAATCCCTCGATAACTTGAATTTTTTTTCCACAAGTAGTGCAGATTTTTTTTCTAAAATTAAAAAAATATTCCCAAAAAAATATAAAAATTTTAAGAATGGCTGACAACGCATGGAATGATGTGTCTTCCTCTACGATAATGAATGGCTTCAAGAAGTCTGGATTCATTAAAGATCACAAAAGTAGTCAAACAATCAATATTGTTAATTCTGATGAAAACTACACCGAAAATGATTGGAACAGATTGACCGGACTCATGAAGCTTGATGACATGGAATTTCATAACTTTGTAAACGTAGATGATGCAGTAACAGTGTGTGGTCAGTGGGATGACAATAATATCATCGCTCAAACGAAAGCTTCTTGTGAACTATCAGAAGAAGAGGATGAGAAAATCGAAGATTTACCGCCCAATGTTACTAAAAAACAAGCACTTTCTACAGTGTCAGAGGAGACATTTAAAGTTATAGTCCACTTAGAAAGTGTTATAGACAAACTTTCCTTCACATCTCTAAAGCAAAAAACAATTGAATCTTTTTTTAAATGAAAGTGTAAAAAGTGTTTTTAGAATAAATATGGAATAGTAAATAAGGTATGTAAGGAGCATCTTTCTTTATTCTACCATCGATAATTCGAATTTTCGATATTTCGAATTTTTTCTCCTCTCCCTTCAAGTTCGAGATATCGAGGTTTGACTGTAGTTAAATATTAGTCTTTGTATGATAGTTTTTAAAACAAGGGATAACACGAAGTGGTACTTTCCAAACACCAGTGACGCCATTTATTTTACTCTTTTTTTTTTCTATGTAAATTCAACAACCCTCTATACAATCGCACAAACGCATGCGCAGTCCCATAAGCCAACAATAAACAGCAGTTTTTTTTTTCTTTTTGCTTCCGGCCGAGTAAAAACATGATAATGCAACGCCCGAGTTTTCTCGGTTTAATAAATATTTGACATACCCGAGTTAACTCGGGATAATGACTTCGTTACAAGTTTGAATAGGTATGCAGATGCTCTTTTGAGATTCTTTAAGCAAGAACATTCAGTTGAAGGGTAAATAGACATTTATTACATCAATCGTTATGCAATTAAGGAAGACAGTTTTTACAAATTTGCCAAAACGAATTATTATTTTGAACAAATTTTTTTATTAAAATTTGAGCGTTTATCTTCATTTTGCAATTTTAGTTTGCACCGTTTTTTAAAAATATTTTATCGAATCCAGAGCAGTTGGCTTCTCTTAATGTTGACTCTCTACTAGATGAGTAAAGCTGTGAATATGTGTTTAGAATTTTATAACCAGTAAAGTGAAAAACTATTTTAAATAAAATCATTTTGAATTTAATCCTGTATAATAAAAACTAAATATGTCTTCTTTTTTTTTTAAGTAATACCTCCCTCTGATTCGGTAAAGAGCTTAATGTAGTTTAAGTTCTAGATGGAGTCAAACATGCCATCCGATATGTACACTACTCAAATACTTACGCAAACACTAAATTAGTTTTATCCCCCTTTAAAACTATTGATTGTCTTTTTCTGTTAGTTTCCCGTTGTTTATCCAACTTTCAAGTAAACAATTCCCATAAAATACGTTAATTCGTATAAAAAACATTGCGTGACTCAAACTAATAGATTTGACCCAGTAACCTTTTATAAACAGAAACAACAACTAACTTTAGAGATCAGTTTACGTCTTTCTAACTAAAATCCCATACAAACAGAAAAGCGTCCAATTAAAAAGAACAGGTAAGAATCATCTCTTCATAGCCTTGACTGGCATTATGACTTTCCAATTACTTTTCTATCAACCTTGACCTCGTCATGATTCTGAATTGTATCTTAATAGTCATGCCATGACTCTTTCATTTCACACTTCAGGTGTTAATATAGTATCATCATTCACGCTTTTTGAAAACTGTCTCTCACTGAAATAAATATCACGTTCCAACTTGGATTTTAAGTACACCGATTTGAACTCGCTTAGATAGCATCGTTGTAAATTTTATCAAAATATAATGTAATAAATATTCTATCTTTGAGTATTTGAAACTGCGTTTTATTCTATCTTAGATTTCATATAATTACAAAATATTTTAACACTTTCATCTCGATCCAATGCTTAGATTTTCCCCCGTATCATTAAAATTTATTTATTTTACTTCGGAAAATAATACTCACAATTGCAATCCATATTCACTAATACAACAATTTAATTTAGAAGAGCGAATATTCCTAGAAGACAAGTTATCTCGTCCGTCGTCATGAAGGAAACGGTAGAAAAATATAAACAAAAATTTACACATTCTTTTTAAAAAGCTCAACATAGCTTCTTTTAAATTTATATTAAATTATTTTTCAGTTATCACATTCATTCGTTAACCTAAATACATATATAGAAAATCTACTGGACCAAACTTTTGCAAATTAATGTGGTTGCTAAATCAGATTATTTTCCACTTGCTTTGCTACTTAGTTAACTACCACTTTTATATTTTTGACGTAACCTAAATTAAAGGATTCTGGGGCATATTTTTGAAACTATGTTCTTAAAAATAAAACTACTGCCATTTTTTTCTCAATTATTTAAAAAAAAATTTTGTTGTGTGTTATTGTACCGCTAACAAAAGGTGTTGTGCAAGTAAAATTTGCATAACTTTTTCGGGGTATTAATAGTCCTGTATGTATATATGCTATGAATAAAATGATAATTTAATGACCACTTTTTTTCTTTTAAAAATCACATGCTCAAAAAATAAGGGCCTAATGGTTTCAAATCAACAAGCATTGAAATCTGGAGTTTTTTATTCGAATTGAGAATAATGTGGGGTACTCGAAAGAAGTATTCAAAGAGGGCATTAATCAAATCCATAAAATCTAAAATAGCTGAGAAAAACGAAAAGATGAATTAACCTAAATACGAAAATGCAACAACCGGAATACTAAATTACTACATTAAACAAAATTTGTTTCCTATTAAAAAACCTCGAAAAGAATTTTTGTATAATGGGGATACCAGAGATGCCAACTGCTCCGGACGGGCCATAATACTTTAAAAAACGGTAAACAACTACATATTTCCAAATATTTGACTACTTTTGTTTACTTTTTAAACGGTGTCGCGTGACTCAAATGAAAGAAAGTGGCGAATTATATATGCCTTTGAACTATTTAGAAATAGTGGTGAATAAAAACCTAATAAATTGAATTTATTAAACCAAGATTCACACATTAATAAACTACCACTAGAAAATATTTATTTGCTGTCCGGAGCATGTTGGCATCTCTGGGATACTTTAATTTCAGAATCGTTTTGTGGATCTGAATTTATGTTACAAAATTTAATTTATTTTAAAATGAATTCAGGGTTATATAATTAAGAAGCCCTCCCACAAAGACAAATATGCATTTTGGTGTGAGGCTTTATTCTAAATATAGTGCAGTTAATTAAGACAGTTGAATTAAGGAAAAAAAACTTTGCTATTTATTTTTATAAAATAATTTCACTCATTAAGTTTATTTTGGAAAAACAAGACGCTCGGATTCAACATTATTCATTAATATCATAAATATCTGTATTTTGATATAAAATTACTAGTTACCTGCGATATTTAGAACAAATACTTGGAAATTGCAAATTAGTTTAAACTAAGATTACCAATGTCCCGGGAAAACTAATAAAAAAACTGGTAGTAAAGTTTCTGAAAATATATTCGGATCGAAAACTTGTTTGAACTCATATCCTCGTGAGGGGACGTAAACATAGCATTTTGTGGAACGAGAAATCTGCAATCATAAAAACGGATTACTAGCTACCACTTTTAACTAAGAAATATCAAATTTGAACGATTTCAATTCTATAAAAGTAACAAACTATTCTGTATTTGAACATGATGATTTTGCTAAACAGCTGCTGAAAATGAAATAATAATAGAGTTACTACTTTTTACCTTTTGTAAAAAAAAAAAATTAAAAAAAAGAAAGAAAGAAATAGAAAAAAGTATGGGCTGTCAAATTGGAATCATTATTTTTAAGAAGGACATGATGTAATTTTTTTTAAGAAAATGAGGACAAGTTTTCAAAATGAAATCTGCAAAATAACCACATGGGTTATTTTACTGATCACTACATATCAATTATTCAAAAGTTTATATGAAACACCACTTTAATTCCGTTATCTAAGGTGCCTCCGTGGCTGATCCGTCTCGCCGTTCCACCAAACGCTCCGAAGCGCGAATGCAGTGGGTTCGAGATGTATCGCAACTCTGGATTATCTTTGGGAGTTCTCTCTTTAATTTGAAGTCCCGCAGTGGACTCATCGTTAAGACACGATTCCCAGCAGATCACCGAAGTCAAGCATCACTTGTTGCGGTCAGTGTGCGGGTGGGTGACCACTTGAATCAGTCTGCGTAGGGTGTGCGGTGCCTCGTGAAACTGCTGGCAGAGTTCAGTGCGTTGTAGAAAATGCTTAGCAAGCATAATGAAAAAGTCATCTTTTAACTAATCAGAAATTTTATTAAGCTAGAAAAATCATAACTCAACTTAAACATCATAAAAGAAAAACAATCCTCTCCATAACATGAGGTAACGAATTCAATACATACAGTCATGAAAATCAAAAGAAACAAAACTCCAAATCCAATCTTGATTTGTTATATATATATACAAAATAACAGTTGCATAATGAGGGTACTTACACACTCAAAATTATTACTATGCAAATTCTATCTTTAAACTATTTTTAAATGTTCGAACTCCCTCCTTCAGAGGTTTTTCGAACTCGTGATCTTTGACTCTCACTCGAACCTTGTTCATCGAAATTCATAGTCTGACAGAAACTGTACTACCGTAAAGTGCTCGATTTCGCGCGCAGGCTACCGAAGCGGGGGTGCCACTTTAATTTGAAATGTCTATTCCTTGATTTGATGAGGGGGTATAAAGCGTGTTTTATAATGGACACAAAAGTGTAACAAAATATAAATAAATCCCGTCATCCCATACCCCAGGAGGTACTGAGTTAAACAGGCCTTATAAAGTACTAGTGAAACTCTGCAAATTTTAGCCTCTCAATAATGTTGCTACGAATTCTGCTCGCACCGATCACAGTGTTGACGTAAAACTTTCTCGGCTGTAGACGGATCATGAGTTAGAATCCCCTTGCCATCGGGCTAACCTTTGAAGGTTTTCGTGATTTTTTTCTTATAATGCAAATGCGTTTGAATTGCATCGAAAACCCTTCCACGAAGGCTAGTTTGCCTGATCTAGGACTTCTCTTGTGTTCTGGGTTGAGTTCAAACTTGCAAAGCTACGGAGTTGAACATTGATAGTCGTAAACTTAGAATTGGGTAGGCTGTTCAAAACCGTTTATGAAATGAAGTAAAAAACCTTACTCATTTTTATTTATTGTTCAGTTTATTTATTTTATTTTAATTATTTGTTTTGGTGAGTTTATATGTTTGTTCTAAATATTAAAGAAAATTATACTTTCGAATACTCTAAATTTTACTGCCTAATCTCATTCGGGGTCCCAATTTAAAAAGCCATGCCTTAAATATTGTTAAATATAATATTTGATGTCATGTCAACAGTCAAAGAACCCTAAAAAAAAAATAATTCAATTTACTGTCAAAGAATTCATCGTTTTGTTTCGATTGTCAAAATCATCTATTCTGACTACGTATTTCAATAATTCAATCCCATTATTATACTGAGATCAACTCAATGACCCTTCATTCGTTGGACATTTTTTGTTCTCGTTTTTAAACAATGGAACTATTGTCTACCGACTTTACATTAAAAGCCAGGTCGGTTTTTATTGCTCTATAAATTCCTAATTTATTTTTATACTTTTTCGTAACATACGACAAATTTGCTTGTAAAAAACGTTGCTACGGATTTTTATTATACTCTACCCGGAATTAATAATGGGGGCATTTTTCAAAGTTCTGGTGCACATATATTTTTTTTTTCTAAATTTATGTTTACGTAAAAGATGATTTGTTAAGAAACAATTGAATTTTTTTTCTTTTTTTACGACTTAATAATTTTAAAATCTTAATCCTTACGTGGCAGCAAATTTTCGACATATTCAGAGATGCCATCTTGCTCCGGATAGCAAATATATTTTTTAAAGTGGTAGCTTATCAATTGTGATTCTTGGTTTAATAAATTCAATTTAGTAGATTTTTATCCATCACTATTTCTAAATAATTCATAGCCTTATATAACTCACCACTTTATGGTATTTATGTCTTGCTATACCTTTTAAAAAGCAAGCAGAAATAGTCAAATATTTACAAAATTCACTTTGTAGTTATTTACCGTTTTTTTTATTTTATTATTATTTTGGTGTGTCCGGAGCAGTTGGCGTCTCTGCATATTAGCACAACTGTGATTGTAGATTGTGAATTCTAATTAATGCGATATAGTTTTAAGTCCATGATCAAAGAATAGTAGTTTATTAGAAACGGTTTTAGAAGCAAATAGTGACACGGTTTCAGTGTTTTACAATATTTTTGGAATAAGTGTCACCAGACTGGGCACACTATGCTGGTTTATTTAAAGCAGTCGTAAAAAAATGTAATATGAAAATAATTTTGGAAGATTCAAAGTATATTTCTGAAATGAGAAATTGTCGTTTATGAAATGAGATTAAACTTTGAAAAAAAATTCGAAGAGAAGAGTTCAAAATTGGTGACAATCAGAACCTAAATAATAGGTTTTGTCTATTTAGAAAACATAAATAATAAAAGAAAGTGGTTAAAAAGCCAGTTTTATCAATATTTACACTACTTTTCTACTTGAAAACATTTCATTTACTTTTTTGTAGGCGTGTTTAGAGCTAGCTTAAAAATTTAAATCAAAACATCATTCATTCCATGCAGTTAATTCCATCAGAAAATAGAAACAAAGAGTAAATGAAATCATTGTATTCAATTCAGGAAATTGTAAAATAAACTGCTCAAAAAAACGAATGATTGATGAGGTTTTGGCATTTTATTTTTAATACCTGCGATTTTATGTCGGTGTACTAAAAGAAATAAAACAGTTTTGAATAGATGGTCTAAAAGTTTTAAAAAAAATTTTATGATATTTAACTGTTACGACATCTAATTTTGACTTCGCAAAAACTCAAGCATTGAAAAAGTCCAATAAGTAAGAAATCATCGGTGTTATTTAACGTTTTAAAGTTTCTCTTTTTCTTTTTAATGATATTGATTTATGAGTTAAAAATGAAACGTAATTAATCATTTCAGTTAATCGGCTTTTTCCAATTTTATTCTATACATGTCATCTGAGCTGCTATTTTTTGCATTAAATTGTAATTGTTGAATACAAATAACAGCACACGCAAATTAGAAACTGTAATATGTCTCGTGAAGTCTATTTCTGAATAAAATTTCTATTTTCTGTTGTATTATTATTTCTAACTGAATTTTCACTACATTTAAATTTTAAAAATATATTTACGCTTTTTTTTTTATTTATGAGTAGTACCTTTTAATAATTGTTCGTAGAGTCATAACTAGGACTGGGCTATAAATCGATATATCGCGACATATCGATTTAACGCCTATATCGGCAAACCGATACAGCAACTTTCATTCCAAGCGATACATCAGAAATCTGATTTAAGCCGTCGAGTGAAGAAGACGATATAACGATATAGCGATATAGCGATACACGCAAGGACTTTCTCTTACGTTCCGATGCCAACTCGCGCTGTGGAAGACGATATTGTTTCGTTATGTTGAGACGGCCTTGACTGATGAGCGGTAGAATCAGAATCACTTTTGAGACCTTATATCGTTATATCACATGTTCGTTTTCGCACCTTCGCGATTTGAAATCGTTTCTTGTAGATTATTTTCAATGGGATTAACTTCGTGATCGCCGTCGTAACCTTGTTCTGAACGCAATCTATTATTGAAAAGAATTTATAAAGAAAAGTTTCTTCATT
>NC_092215.1:3944719-3969362 GCF_043381705.1 Parasteatoda tepidariorum
TGTTACACATTGTAACAATAATTTTTGAGGCACTAAATAGACTTTGAATGCTTCACACTCTTTATTGATAAGAACTTTTCACACTCCAAGGTTTATTCTACTTTGAATTCTTCACACTCTTCATTGATGAGAACTTTTCACACTCCACGGAACTTTTCACACTCGACGATTTATTCTAATAATATATTTTTTTCACAAGTCTCCAAATTTCCCATGACTATGGTTCAGGATTCTAGGAGCAGATAGAGCCAAATTCCAACTCGAGGGCAGAGACACCTACATCCAGATTTTGGGAAGGAAGTATTGGAATGGTGGCAACAATAATGAAGCGTCCCTTTGGAAGTAATTTGATACCTCAGTCTATGATAAGAGTTGGTGAGGCGCGGAGGCTTCGGCCTGCCGTTGTTCTCTCCAAGAATGGAGAGCAGCGTATGATTCTCAATAATGAAATTGTGATAATCTTTCAGGATCCATGTTGATCTGTAATGTTTGTAGTGGAAAACAATGATCAAAATTAATTTTTGATTTCTACTTGAGTGTTAGAAAAATTTGAATTATGCATTTTTTTGATTTTAGTGTGACCTCATTTAATGTGATGGAAATAAATCTGTGTAAGTAATTTTTGTCGTTTTCTTAGAATTATGTTTCTTTTTTTATTTCAGCTTAATCTACTTATATCTAAATTCATTATTTATTTTTCCAGAGACTCCTTTTAGCTTTATACTACCACTAAATTGTTAAGTTATCCACCACGTGTGGCAGTAAATTTAATCAGTTTATGGCTAGGTTAATTAGGATGATTGTATCCAGTATTTTGTCTAATTCTATTATACGGCTAATTTGATTAAGTTTTATTTAATGATTTTCTATCTCATCACCATAAACTTTAATTCTTTTTACACACACAGCAGCACAAATTATCATATATACCACCATTCAATAAGTAGTACCTTTTAATAATTGTTCGTAGAGTCATAACTGTTGTAATCTTTTGGAGACGAGAATAGGAACAGCATGTATGAAACAAAAGTTTTAACATGTTACAAAACAGAAAAAAAAATATTTCTATCTGTTTTTTCGAATTATCGGATATTTCAAATTCATAAAAAAATTATTGGATGTACAAAGAATATATTTCTAATTATCGGATTTTCAGATATTTAGTGCTAATCTTATAAGTTTAAGTTTTAAATAGTTGACCTCAAATATGCTAATTAATTAGTTTTACATATTAATTAACATTTTGACGCAGATGGGATACCGGTGTCCTTTTTATTAATATTTTTTCTGACTATTTAATTACGAGGAAAACTATATTTTCTTATTTTTTAATTCAAAAAACAGTCTTAATAATTACTAAAAAAATCATTAAGATCATCGGAATTATAATTGTTTTAAAATATGAAGAAGAAAAAAGTAGTTTGAAAAAAAAAATAATATTCATTAATATTTAAGAGTTTATCAATAATTGATTTTATGAATTATAGAAATTTCAATGAATAACTGTTTCTCTTAAATCTACATAATTGAAAAGATGAAAAATTATTGTTTGGAAAATTTTATTTTTAACGCAGAAAAAGACACCGGTGTTTCATGCTGTATTTCATAACCATATACAGTCAAGCCCCGCTATAGTGAACATGGTTTATAGTGAACTCCCGGATATAGTGAACGAAATGTTGGCCCCCGTGTCTTACTATAAACATATAATAATATTTTTTGTGGATATAGTGAACCAAAAGAGAAGAGGAAATTGGATATTCTGAACTTTTTCTGTCTTCGGCTGATTTTTTTTCCTTTCATTTTTTGGTAATTTTGAAATTTCTACCTAAAATACATGTACCGATTTTTAAAACCATTTATTGAGTGGAATGTAGCCATAAGCATTTTTTCTCGTTTGCTTCTTCCATCTCAGTTTCCCATCCCTAAATAAAGGTCATCCCTAAATTTTTTGTTCGCAAGACGAAGAGTTATAAAAATAAAAGTTAGAACACTTTTTGTTACTACATATTGATTTTTAATCATTCTTGTATTTCTTTTTATTGGTCATTTATTTAAATAATGCGTAATAAAAGGGAGAAAGGGGTTCGGAAAAATTAGTTAAAATTGTTTGCAGTGCGGATATAGTGAACTACCGGTTATAGTGAACCGAAATATCGATCCCTTGAAGATTCACTATAGCGGGGTTTGACTGTATTTTTAAAATCCCAAATGTAATATTTTTCTCTTATTTTTACTTAAATATAATACGAAATAATAAGAGAAAAAATTGAGAAATATGCTTTGTTGTATCTTTACTCCAGCGCCATCTACAGTAACGTTTTTTTTTGTTGTAACAGTCAGAGTATCAATAAACAAGCTGTCATAAGGTTGTGGTGGTGCTCCACTCTCTTGTTGTATTCCAATGCTAGCATTTACCAGGCTTAGAAAAATTACTATTCTTAGGTCTTACCAGCGATAATTCAGTCCGTTAATTAGAAGTGAAGATTCATGGATAAATTACCCCCCTTTTGTTACCCCGCACCAACAACATGCGTAATAAAAAATCTGAGTCAAATGGTTAAGTTACGATATCAGACACATTCATTTTCAAAGAAAATTTTTTTTTTCCAATAGATATGGATTTTTTACCATCAAAATGTTAAAAATATGGTTAGAAGAGTTTAATCAGGAGAATGTTAGAACTCCTTACTGTTAATTTCAATTTGTCACCATGTTTCGGTAACTTTTAAAGCTAACTGAAAACTTTTTACACGCAATTATAAAACTTGTTTTTAAAAAGGTAATTCCGTATTTAAAAAATAATTTTCAATAATTATTTATTATTTTTCATTATTTTATAAATCTATGGGGCTGAAATTTTAATTATTAGATATACAATTGAATTATTAGATTTTTATGTGATCTTTAAGTAAAGGATTTTTGAGTAAAACCTGCGGACGCGTAATTAATTTAAAAATGCGGATAAAAGAACAAATTATTAATATAAATGTCCTGAAGTTTAGTTTAAGAGTTTCATTAAAGTTAGTTTCTGATCGTTATGGAAAACTTAAAAATAAAATCCAAATTACTTTTAAAAGTTCCCTCTCATTGAAAATTAACTTCTGAAGTCTATGCAAATAAATAGTTGGAAAGGAGATTTTACTTGTGTTACTTTCTGTCTCACTATAGCAATGAGAGCAATGTCAAAGCAATGAGAAAAATTAACCGCCTCCCTGATTAACCCGAGTTAACTTCGGTATGTATATATCACAAATATATGTATGTATATATTAACTTCGTATGTACTATATTTACATAACTTCGGTATGTATATATTATCCCGAGTAAACTCGGACATTCATTAATACGTTTCGTTTTATCACTTTTTTATTCGGCGGAAAGCAAAACAAAAAATAATAATAATTAACTGTGATTGGAAGTTTGCCAATATTTGTTTGGGAGGCTGGCTATTTGTGGGACTGCAGTCGTGTTTTGTACAATTGTATATACGTTGGTTGATGAATTTACATAGAAAAAATAGTAAAAAAGACCTAGAGTTACAAAGAGAAAAGTGAAAGTAATGCATATGATTTTTCAGATTATGAAAATGTGAACATATACAAAGACTAATATTTAACTTTTTTCATTTGCCCGAGATAATTTGGGATAGTAAACTGTTGATAAATTAAATATTTTTTACACGTAAAAAAATTAAAATTTTAACTTAAAACTTGTGTATTATGTTTTGTTTTAGTTCCTTGTGATTTTTTGCCCTTTTTTTCCAAAAAAATTGGTAAGGGAAACAATTAAATAAAGCTCTAAGTATTCCTACACTGTAAAAAATAAGAAAATTTTTAAAAAAATTATACAGAAAACAACTGTTTAACCCTTTTGAAGGCCGTGGTAAGCATACTTACCACTACGATCTTTTAATTTATGTTTCCATTTTTCAATAACTTCAGCTTTCTTGAAGTGAGTTTGAATAAAATTGGTAACCATTTGTCGCTTTTAAAAAACGTATAAAAGTTATAAAATACATAATTCCTTTTGAAGTTTGTAGCATTTAAGGAATTTATTTTATAAATAAAGAGAAATAAAAGTCAGTAAGTTCCTAATAGGTCATGTTAAATACATTTACCACCAAAAAAATGGCATTTTTATAAACTAAATGAGTTTTTTTTTATATCAATTACTGTTCTTAAAACAATTTCAATTCCAAAAATACTTTAATTTACTTTTACTAGAAATAAAGGACCCATTAAAGGGTTAAATTAGATAAATACAGATTTTTTTCCGGGTGCAACAAAAAATGTACGTTTTTTTTTATTTATTTTTTTTACAGATTTTCTCTGTGTATTTGACAGTGTAAAGTTTTCCACAATACGGTATTTCTCTCACCCTACATAAACTGGTTAAAACTGTAATTCAAATTCTAGTTTTTGCCATGCCGTTTTGCTTACCGTAATATAACTATCTTTTTCCAAATCATTTTACGATTATTTTCTATACTTGCTTTTACTTTTCAGAAATTATTTTATGGTTTTGAATATCATATAAATAACATTGCGATTCGACTTCATTCTTGAATTGATTCTCTACCTGTTTTCCTGTGGCAGAATTGCATCGACACGGTAACATTGTCGCAGAACGTTACAGAACTCTTGCAGAAAGATTTTTCTTTTGGAAAAAAAAAAAAAAACTTTAATTTTCTTTTTTCCAGAAATTTACCCATAGTATGTGAATCATGCAATTGGATAAACACTTTCTGAAACGCTCAATTTATCCTGATAGTATCGTAAATCGATGCAATGTTTCTATTGCATTTTTGGCAGTTATTGATATTGATTTTCACGTGGATTTAAATATCCCGATATATTTCAAACAATATGGAAAATTCGAATAGTGCATTTGAGTATTTACTTTTTAAGGCAATAATTCTATCGAATTTTCGGCAGTTATTGCTATTGATTTCTCCATAGTTTTTAAATCCGATATTTTTTGTATGATATTGTTTATTATAACAACCAAGTCTCGAAACGAAACATGCATTTGAGGAATCCGATTCGCGTGATTTCGTCGTCACTTTTTTTTTTTTTTTGCAATTACTACTATGCGCGTGGACTTCATGATTTTTAATTATTTTTTTATTGTGATAATTATTTATGAAATGCGAAGAAGGAAGTAATTTGAGCGCCCCTCCCCCCAACAAAATGTGAGAATATCACCCATGTTCAATTAAAAACAATTATATATATTTTTTTTTGTAAACACAGCGATTTTGTTTTTTTAAATAGTAACGTATATTTTTGTTCATATTAAAAGTATCTCGAAAAAAGATATTAGTGCTAGAGAGTTTTGTCGCAAGAAGTCCTAAAAAATTCTGCCTCAGGGACCTGTTTTTAGATAAAATTAATCGGTAAATTAAATTACCAAATATTTCTATAAAGGTGGGCCAATATAGTTTGAAACGTTTTTACATTTAACACGTTGAGCGCCGCGTCAGCCATCGGTGGCTGACACTGGACTTTCCATTTAGGCCGCGTCAACCACCGGTGGCTGACACTGAAATTACATTTAGGCCGCGTCAACCATCGGTCGCTGACACTGAAATTACATTTAGGCTGCGATAACCGCCGGTGGCTGACACTGAAATTACATTTAGGCTGCGTCTGCCACAGCTTGCTGACACTGACCTTTCACATAGGCCGCGAAAAACAGCTGGCTGACAGCGTATAACATGATATAGAACTATAAAATATGTACTCTTTTATGGAATTGCAGATTATTTATTCAAAATTTACTTAATTGTTGTGATTCTTGGTTTAATAAATTCAATTTAGTAGATTTTTATCCACCACTATTTCTACATAATTCGTAGGCTTATATAATTCACCACTTTTGTCAGATGATAAACCTTCTAAAAAAATCCGTCTAATATTTGCAAATTTAGTTTGAGGTTATTTACAGTGGCCAGATGGGCAAGCTATGTAAAATTAGCGTGGCGTTCAACGTGTTAAATATGATTCCATTAAGTAAGACTTATAAGAAAAAGACAGTTTCAGATTTTTCTTCATAACCTAACAACATAGCTACTGTGGCTAAGGGGACACAACGCCCAATGAAGTGACCCGGATTCGAATCCCAGAGTTGACTGGTCATGCAACTACTGCTCTCGGTTCGCACCAACTATAATGCTGAATTAATTACTTTATAGAGTTTGCTTGTTGAAATAACAATACGCGTATCTACTTAAAAAAACAGGCGTCTGGTTTTAAATATACTGGCACACCAGCTGACAGTTCTTTTTCTGTAAATGTCACAAATTTTCTTCTACATTGTAAACAATATAATGTTCTATCATATAATCTGCAAAAAGGGCTAAGCTTTTATGTGTCATTATTTTGGTTAATATTTTGGATTATTATGGTTAATAGTGTTGATTGTTTTCGTTAATAGTTTGGTTTGTTATTATTAATATTTATGGTCATGAATTTTGATTATGATTATTAGTTACTGTTATGAATTATAGGTATACATGATAATTATGATTATTAAGTTTGGTATTCATACCTAAGGTTTAAATTAAGGTTAAGCATTTATTTTCCATCGTAAAAGATTTTTCTATATGCATTCTATACTAATATTCAAAATTCCTTGGATTTATCCTATGAAAAACAGCCAAATTCATCGCGGATATAGCGAAAACAATTGCATTTATTTTCACAGAAATGTTTTTTCACGAGGTGTTTCATAAACACTGCCCTTGAGGCCTAATTTTTGTCAGAATATTTAAGCGAGGAAAAAAGCAAAACGCTATCGAAATCATTCGAATCACTAGTGAAGAAGTCAGAATGAAAATTATTGTCTGATGAGTGATAAAGCGTAGGTCTGTTTCGTAATAATGACAGCAGTGTTCTTTTATTCACGGATTGTTTGAACAGCACTTAGAGTGCCAGGAATTTAAATTATTTTATTTAGTTCTGAAACTAATAGAATGGTCGCAGACCTGCCCTCAGATGTTTTGAAGTGTTGTTTTAAAATATCCGAACACATATGTAAAGACATGATTAATATAGCTTTGCTCAGTGCACATGGTAAAAATATTTGCTTATGAAATTTGTGTTTTATTGCCACCATAAATTTAGTTGAGAGCGGGAATTTCGGTATTGCTTTGCACTTTTATCTTCATTTTATAGACGGCTATTAGAGAACACCCTTTACATTTGTGCAATAGTGAATGCAGTCCAACCCCGCTATAGTGAACACCCGGATACAGTGAACGAAATGTTCTCTCCCGTGCCTTGCTACACTCGTATAGTGTTATTTTTTGTGGATGTAGTGAAACCAAAATAAGAGAGAATATTATGAACTTTTTTATGTCTTCGACTGATTTATTTTCTTCATTTTTTAAGTAATAACTTTGAAATTTCTACTTCAAAGTAAATACATATACCGATTTTTAAAACTAGCGGGGAATGTAGCAATAAGCATTTTTTCTTGTTTGCTTCATTATTGAATAGCATCATTAAATTAGCTCGGCATTAAAAAAAGCCGCAATCTTCTAGTATCTGCACAAATGCTTCAAGTCAAAGCAACTGAATTTGCTGAGCTATTTGGTGCGAGACTACTTTTATGCGCTCGAATGCCTGGGCAGTCAAAATTATCGAGAGTCGGGAAATGTTTCCATATCTACTGTAGAGAATTGCTCATCAGCTCTATTTTTTTTTGTGCGCAAGACGAGGAGAAATAAACACATTTTTGTTGCTACGTATTATTTTTCATTCATTCTTGTTTCCATTTTATTGGTCATTTATTTAAATAATCTGTAATGAAAAGGGGGCGTTTGAAGTTAAAATTGTTTGTGGAACAGATATAGTGAAGTCCCGATTATAGTGAACCGAAATTTCGGTCCCTTGAGGATTCACTATAGCTGGTTTTAACTGTATAATAATTATTTATGTTCAAGTTCTTACATAAAATTATTCTAAATAAACGTTATTCATGTTTTTAGAATTATTCATAATCGTTTTACATATTCACGAATGTTTATAGTAATATATGAATCAACGTAAAATATTATCAAACAGATGAGCCTTATAAAAAGTTCGCAAAATTAACTCTTAGTATTTAAGTTTTACCACTTAATAAAAATTTTTGCTGGAAGCGGATCAGTTGATTTATACAGCTCATATATTGTATGCAAATTCTGCATAATAAGAATTACTTGCTAATTTACCATGAAATAATTATGCAAATTCTTTGAAATGAATATAATATTTTTATTTCAGATAAATTTGCGCCTAATATTGGTGAGCGGGAAAACCAGAGAATATTTGTTTAGTCCTAGTGATTCTGCCTCAGATATAGCTCAATATGTTTTTGACAACTGGGTAGAAGGTAATTAACTATTCTTTATAATTCTCTGTATATAGCTTAACTAAAATAAATTATTCTTTTAATTTGATTTGTTATGACATAGGCGTATTTTGACCGATAAAAGAAAAACCAGCCTCGGATGCTCAGCGGATAATGAAATGACCCGGGTTTGAATCCCATACCGGTGATTGGTCGATAAGAATTCTATACTCCTCGTTTCGCTCCGACCTTAAAGCTGACGTAAAATATATTCAGTGATAGATAAATGGATCAAAAACCTCTTGCTGACAGGCTAGTTACCATGGGATGTTTCTTATCGAATGGATTTCATCTTAGTCTTCCATGAAAGGCTAGTAGTACCGATCTAAGAGTTCCATTGTCTTCTTGGTAGGGTTTAGAATTACAAAGCTGCAGAGTTAAACTTTGATAGTCTTAAGCCCAAAAATGGATTTAAATTCTATTTTTTACAATGAACTGAGGGCCCTGTGGTTAAAGATCTGATCCGGAGTGGCCAGGTTTTAATCCTCGATTCCAATAAGACCCACCGATTACATACAGAAGTGCTCGTAAAATCTGTGGAATCGAAAAGTCGGTTTCTGATCAGTACCATCGGTACAGTTATCTGAAGAAAATTTCCTTCCTCTTCAGAACTAAGTCTAAATTGAGAAAGTGGTCTCACGAGTGAGTGGTGCTGCCATCTATCTGAGACAAGAAGTATTTTCAGCCTCGCGGTGCTCTCTTGTCAAATGAGAAGCTCACCTTCCTGAATTAATTCGCAAAAGGCCAATGGCTGGGGAACTTTGATTGTCCAAGGGCCATTAGAAACAACAACATAATAAACTGATTTGTATCGTTGATTCCAACAAAGCAATTAAAACTAACATTAGGATTGTCAATTCTAATAAATGTCAAAATTGATTAACTGGTGCTGCTTGAACCAACTGACGCGGATGGCTTACACTATCTATAAATTATAGTTGATTCAAATTAGCCTTTTAATGCATCCATTTGAATTTATTGATTGGAACTACAGATTTAAATCAATTGATTCAAATAAGTTATTTATATTAACTGATTCAAATTAACAGATTAAAACTTGATTACAATTAAAACGGGTAATTCGAAACAATAAATCATTGTATTCGATTCATTGAATCATATCATTGAATCAATTGACAACTTCAAACTTCAGCAATTCTAGAAATTTTCGACATCTTTTTTCTTCTCAAAACTACTTTTTCCAGAAATATTTTGCAATTTAGTGAACAGATATGTTATCTGATTTGTGATAGTTACAGAATTAAGTTACTAATTACTGCTACCAAGAGAGCCTTTAGGGTTATGACCTCATGTTAAGTATCAGTTACTAAATATTTGCTCTTTTAAGCTATCGTTGATAATATTCTTATCCTTAAAGGATATGTTTCGCTTAAGAAAATAACGAGCTTTCTATTCTAAGAATATTTCATTAGCATTATTCTTGATTAAAATAGGATTATTTCTTTTCCTAACTTAGAAAATACGAAAATTGGTTGCAAATATTGTTGACTTTTTCGAAATTGTACAATACAATTTCATTTTATATCCTTCTAGGCAACGTATTTCCATACATTGTAAAATGAATTAACTCATTTTAATTATTATAATATTTTAACACCATAGCCAAGGAGCACAAATATAACATTCTATAAAAACTGCCTGTTGAAGAAAAATGGTAGGGTATTTATATTTAAACGCAATGGTAATTTTCAATTTTTAGCTACCACCAAAAAAATATTAACAAAAATTTTGATGAAATGATTTCAAACCAATATACTGATATTTAAATAGTAGTATAGAAAAATTTTTTAGTTGAAGTAAAGTTTTATGTTGTAATATTTCCCAGGTGGTAGGGCAAAATTGAATTCAATGTCAGCAACAACCTTTATCTTAATATGGTTTATTTGCTAACCATAATAAATGAGTAGCAAATAAACCATATAGGCTTCAAACAATGTTAAATTTAACTATGCTAGTTTATGCGCTGTGAGGTTTGCATTAAGCTTACATAAGCAATCCTTTTGTATCGAGATCGAATCTACCATTACAAAACAAGGATAGAAAAACCTTCTGATATCGGGATGAATTATCATTCGCAAATCAAGAGTAGAAAGCGTTCTCAAACCGAAAATAAATTCACCTTCTTAAGGTTTATTTTGAATTTATGACTATCATTGATTCAAGGTTTATTTTAGCAGGCATTTATATACCTTTTTTAACACTTTAAAGGTGAAGGTTGGTTTGATTATTAAGTTTCCACCACAAACAAAATTTTGCATTTGAGAGCAAAGTTAGTATGAAAAAAAAGGCAAAAACAAGGTGTACAATAAAAACTATAAAATGAGATGTAAAGATTTTTGCATGCCTTTACTCAATCTTTAAGAAAGCAAGGGAAATAAGCATACTAATATTTCTACTAAGTTTAAAAAATGATTAATTAGTCAACATTTCTATGCCAACCAAATGCAAATGCAAATCTGGTTTAATTCTGCGTTTAGTAATTTTGCCTACACCCAATTGAACTATCGATGTAAAATGCCTCTTAAATTCAAATTTAACAAAAACACTCTAATTTTTTATTACTTTTTGGAATTATTTACTAATTTGCAGAATTTTTGCCCGCAGCAGTTGACATCCCAGAGGCATTCAGTATGCACTCATGGACAAAAAAATTAGAGCACCAAGAAAGAGTCGTCGAAATGAAACGAACTTGTACATACGTAATGACTACTTTGATATAAGTAAAAACAAAGATTATCGTTTTTCTTAGATTTTCTTATCATTTACTTATATCAAAGTAGTCATTACGTATGTAAAATTTCGTTTCATTTTGACGACTCCTTCTTGGTGCGCTAATTTTTTGTCCATGAGTGTATATCAAAGTAATAGATAATAAGTAATAGTAATAGAATCTAATAGTGTGTAATAGATAACAATAGTATATAATAAATATGTTCTCTTAACTATTCCTGTTTTTCCTTGTAAAATGTTAATATTTGAATAAATGGAAGTAAAAAAAAATTTCATTCACTATATATAAATAATTTAAACATATGTCAGATAGACAAATGTTCATGTTCTTAAATTTGATAAGAATGTTATAAAAATTCAATTTTTTTAAGAAAAATTATCCTTTATTTCAATAACAATGGAAAAAAATATTTCGCTAAAAATCTTAAATGTTGAATCCGAATTCCCTAAATTAAAAAGCTGCAATAAGCAAGTATATTTTGCATTTTCACAACAATTTTAAAATACAACAGAAAAAAAACTTTTTTTCCTTCATTTTTTATAGAATTAAATAAAAATAGAAATAAAACAAAGACTCATATTTGTGAAAAAACTAAACAAAATTTTAGCATCTATCTTCTGTATAAAGTAATAAGTACTTTTTGATCTTTATTTGTTTTGAGTCATTCTATATTTAAGTCAAACACCGTAAAAAATTCCAAAATTTTGTTGAAAATAAGAAGAATTTGATTGCGTTAAATTGAATTTCGTTTTCTCCCACTTTTTTGGCATCTTCTATTCAAATAGATTATAACTTTTCAATCTGAAGCAATTGATAAGCAAGAAAATACCATTATTTTCTTTATTCAAAGTGAAACTGACAAATTTTTCTTCTATAAAAAGCTTCTCTTAAATTGAAGTGTTTATTAAGAATTGCTATTTTTTTTCTTCCAGTTTTATTATTTTAAAAAAGATTCTAGGAGAAAATACTTGTTTTTTCAAAACCTAAATAAGTTATTGATTTTATTTTTATTTATTGATAAAAAGTACTGATTTTGCATAATCCTTTATATTACAGAAGTACCGGGTCCTAAAATTTTGTAGTATGCGGTGAAAATTAAATCGTTTGTCCGGGCCGTTTCGGATTCCCGGAAATTTTTTATTTGTTATCTGCCGAGTAATATATATTTTGTTCTATAACTGTTTTGAACACCCGATCCAATTCTGGGTTTACTATTGTCAATTTTCAAATCTGCAACCTTGTTATTTTGAATCCAATTCAGAAGACAAGGGAACTCCTCCATCAACCATTGGGCCGAAATTGCCTCCATGGAGGATTTTTTAGTGAAACTAACCCGTATTTTGCGAGGAAAAGCACGAAAACTTCCCATGGTTATTCCGATGGTAAAGGGATCCTTCTACCACTGTGGTCGGTGCAAGCCGCAATTCATATCGACCGACCAACATTGGGATTCAAACCTGGGATGGACTTGGGAGGTGAATGCTCTATCCCTTGGCCACCGTGGCTCCGGCCGAGTGTTCAGGCATAAAATCGTTACCATTCAGCAAATATTTTCAAGTTCAAGAAAATTTATTGTGCATGATTAAAACAGAAATTTAGTTAGATTAAATGTTTAAAAAATCTGAATTTACTGTTTAGAAGTAGAATGATTAAAATAGAAGAGCAGCTGCTTCTGGATTTTATAATTAAATAAATTTCAATAGCATTTATTAGTGTAGATTCTGTTTATTTACTAATGAATAGCCTACTTGTCGTACTAAAATAGTATCGATTACTAATGAATAGCTTATTTAATCTTAGTGTCAATGTAAAACGATAGTTTTTCTAAATATTAAAAAAGATGTTGCAAAAAGTTTTATTTTACAGAGACAAGTTATTACGTACATTAATATTATTTACATCTGAATTGAACTCAAATATAGTAAAGCAGACTCACTTACTACTACTACTACTACTGCTAAGTTGTAAGACTAGAAACAAGTTCTACAAAGTAGTAAACTAGATCAAAGTACTATCTACTACTGACTACTATATAGACCACTATAGAGCTCTAAAACAATTTAGCTAACACAAGCATGAATTAAAAAAGCAAATAACGAGATCAACAGCGAGTTTAACAAAAATTTAATAGAATGAGACAATTTTTGGAGAATAAGTTGGTTTTTGTTGAGAAATAGTTTTTGTTTGTATTTAAGGTTTATACTAACTCGTTGTGGGTATTTTTTTTTTATATAAAAAACTGTTTTTACCATAAAGCTTGATTCGTTACACCACTTGTAGTACTAGAATAGCACTACATGTAATAGTCTGGGTAAATCATAAGTGAATGTATATAATCCTTTTAGCTGAATGGGCTGAAGAATCTGTGGCCAAAGCAGAAATTTTGCGTCTAATATATCAAGGAAGGTTCCTTCACGGAAATGTAACTTTAGGAGGTAAGAGACACTCTTTTATAATTCTTATTTTTACTACTTCGCCATATCTCATCTAATACAGTCATATTATTAGACACATTCTATGTACTATACAGCTTTTACTCGGATGCATTTGTTTACGTTCCTGTATCAATTGCTTAATATTGTAATGCAATACGTTAAAAATAAATACAAATAGGAAGTATATAAAAATATCCCGAATTAAAACCCATTAGTATATATGAAAGTATCGCGTATGAACTCGAGCAAATCGTGTTATTATTAAAAAACTACAGCGCGTCTAATAATTTGATCTAATTATTATAACATACTAATATAATGCTCGATATAATAAATATTCTATATTTGTATAATATATCGTCTAATTTATCCTATAGTTAAATTTATATTTTACATCGTCTAACGTAAATATACTAACGTAAACAAGTGCAAACCGGTTTCAATCATATAAAAACAATAAAGCTGTATTCACTTGATAATTAAGATTTTACATAGAATGTTATAGTGCCTCTAATTTGGCCAGTTACAGTAGAGGCTAAGATTCTGTTGGAGTTGGAACTAAACTGTTCGACTGTCAGATTTAATCAAGATATTCATTGTTTAGTTGGTGCAATATATCATTCTTGAAAAGTCATCGATGTCTTTTACAGATATTTTTTTTTTTCTGAAAAAGGTAAAATCTTATTCCATTAGCTGGTACACATGTTAACTCTATTGAAAATTTAGAAATATTTGAATTTTAGTTAAAAAGCAGCTTTTATTTTAAATGACAATTTAAGAAAATTATGCGTGTAATTTCCGCGTGATGTAGTCGAGACTGTACTCAAGAGGGGATGCAATTGTCCTGGAGCCGGGACTGCTGAAGGCCGGACCAAATTTTTTACATAAAATATAGTGTTAATTAATTAGTTTCTTTAAAAGAAAATTGTAGAGAATTTCTTTTAGTAATTGTAGTAATTTTTTAGTAATTGTAGTAATTTTTTAGTAATTGTGGTAATTTTTTAGTAATTGTCTTTAGTAAATTGTAGTTTTTGTATAACAATTCTTCAAAAACTGTGCAAATTATGAAAATAAGGTGCAATGCAGAGGTTACCAAAATGTAACAGCTATGTTAATATTGGACTAAATCCTTGTAGTTTGTTAAGGTATAAATCTTTAATAAACTGGACTAAAAATAATTTCAGCAACTGTAATGACCAATAAATAAAAAAATATTAACCAATAAATATTTTAAATAAAAAAGAACACTAGAGAGTTGACATAGTAAAAAAAAAAACACAGACGCCGTAAATTAATCAACAACAACTAATCTTCGTGGAATCGCTAGAAAACAGTACTAATTTCAACACAATCTTGATTCTTGATTTCATCCCTCTATTTACGGTATTACTGTCGATAACCTAACATTCAAACTCCTAGAAAATGCAAGAATGTAAAATCTTTTTGGCCTTTAGTTTATGTCATGATAACCAACACTATAAGGTCGGGATAACCTGGTTGATAGGGCCCATGTCCTGAAGACTCCCCGTGTAGTAAATCTGTCGGCTCACAAAAACTTCCCATAATAAATGAATACATCTGGGGGTACTGAATTGGAGATTCTCTAGTTTAAGTCAAAATTACGATCTGTGGATGAATAAATGTGTAAGGAGAGTTGTTATCGACAATGTCATCTATGAAAAGCTACTCCACCATAGAATCGAGTTAACGTGCCTTATATACTTTATACTTAATATCTATGATACTAGTTGTAACGAGCCCTCATCCCCAGATGTCATCCCAGAAAACTATCCCCAGATGGCACCGCTGGTGCATCAGAAGTATTAACTTTTTATTTTTTCGAAAACTTAAAAACAATAGATAAACTTAAAAATAACATCTGGAGAAGCGGCTTGTCCCGCTAATTACTTACTTACTCTTTTTCATCACTTTATAATTATCATTTACTGTAAATTCATCATCTTTTGTCATAAATATAATTAAAACCAATAAAGGTTTATTTGGAAATTCAAGTTGGCGGTTTAAAGGTAAGTGGAACATTTTCCACCATTCATATAGAAAGCAAGAATTCATTTTAGATTGAACACTAGTGAATTAGAATTGTATTTTTGTAGTGGTAGACACACTACAAATGCATGTATAAACGGGCCGTGTGTGGCTGCCACTGAAAAACAAGAAACGCACCCTCTGCCTCACTTGGTTTCACCATGTAGGTTTGCTAGTATTGGCAAATGGCATTAGAAACACCAACAGTATTGTACTTTAACAAGTTGCCTTTTAATTTGACGATTCAAAACACAATTGTTTCTCAATTATTTATGACAGCGATTTGAAATTAAGCGTCAGTCGTACCTTTGGAAGTGATCTCATTTTGAGACAGTTTTTCCATAAAAATTCTCGACTGCTTTCATTTGCTCATCGTGACATTTTTTTTTTTTTATCTTTTGAAAAAAGCAAGAAAAGCAATTGATAAGTTATTTGAAATATATCTTTTTTTTCTTCTATGTATTACTGAATAATTAACAAATAAATGCTTTAATACACTTCGTATTAATGATGTTCTTTTTATTATTAATTAAAATGTTGTCTTTTCTTCATCTTTTTCTGAAATCTTAATTGAGGAAGAAACAAACTGGAAGTAACCAGGGATGTCCGGTTTCTACAAAATAATTTAAGAACGGTAGAACACCAAAATTTGGTAATTTTCGATTAATTTTGCCAACGTTTTAAAAGGCACCAACTTACTGTAAAAAAGTAGCACTTTATGTAAGCCATAGAATTATTTAGAAGTAGTTATGGGTAAAAACTCTATAAATCAAATCCACTAAACCAAGTATCCTTCATTACACCATTTAATCCCGATTTTTTTTTATTCATATGATACAAAATATGCGTTTATTGAAAAAAATGGCTAGAAAATTAAATTTAAAGGCTATTTTCTAGAACTAATGATAGATAACTAAAGCTCGTTCACCAGGAGTTGGCACTTGGCTCCGCCTTCATCACGTGGTATCGGATGATACTATTTCGCTATTTTGGGGAGGAGGATGTGAACAAGGCTGCTATTTGGCGATCGTATGACAAAAATATTTATTTCGCCATCTTCATGTGCTTATTTTGAACATGTGCATTTTATTTCATAAACTTGTTGATATTTCTCTCTTTTTATTGAATAGTTTGTTCTATTTGAGATATTTTGCTGGGAAAAAGTTTTTAAATATAAATTAGCTAGAATAACGAAAGGTATAATAGCTGATGATAAAGCGAAATAAGTGACTGAAAAAGAATTCACTGTTTGTGTTTGGCCATCACCTTCTACATCAGAAAGCCTCCACACGGTTTCTTATAAGTAGGCCACGCAGACTATTTTAAAAGTGAACAGTTTGAACGCATGAAACCAAATTCTATTTTAAAAGTGACTGAGAGGAATTTGTCATATATATTTGAGAATTGAATCTGTAGTGGTAGACAAGTAAATAAGACAAACTAATCATATTCAAAAATTAAACAAATTTTTAGACATATATTTGCTACCACTTTCTTATTTTTACTAGATTTTCTATTAAAGGGCTCTTTCGTAAACTGGTTTGCCTTCATAGTAGTCTGATCGGACTACCTATAATAAGACTTTGGAGATATGGAGACTTTGCGCACATTAGAGGTTATCTTGATTTCAAGCGGGGAAATGTTTTTCCTCTTTCTCCCCGCGCTGAAATGAGCTCTGCGTCCGAGGAAGTGGAGCCAAGTGCAAACTCCTGGTGAACGAACTATATCTAAATCATTCATAAACTATGGTGGATGAGAATATTGATTTTTCTAGAGTCTAGACAAATGACAATATTAAAACAATTTTCCTACCAAAATACATGTTTTTTTTTTTGTTTTTTTGTTGTCCTACCAAAATGTATGTTTTTGTCCACGATGTTTTGCTTTTGTCCCACCGAAATATATGTTTTTGTAAGCAATGTTTTGCTTTTTTCCTACCGAAATACACGCTTTTTTTCCACGATGTTTTGTTTTCATACTAGCAAAATATTTTTTCCACGATGTTTTGTTTTTGACCTACCAAAATATATGCTTTTGTTCCTGATGTTTTGTCCTTTAAATATGACGATGGGCGCTAACCGGTTAAATCATAAATTTTGATACCACTAGAAAATATTTATCCGCAATTTGCCATCTTTGCAATATCCGTGGTAACCCATTAATGCTACGATACAAAAAGTGGTCTATTTATGAAAACGTGGTATTATATATTTGTTTAACCAAGTCTATGTGTTTGCACTTCACTTCAGAACATATGTCTCAGATCCAAATATAAATATTTACATTACTATTATCGAATTATTGATATAGAATTATAGAACTTACAGTTGTACTGTGTTGTTAGTCAGTAAACTATTTATTTACACATTGTTGACCGGGAACGTGATACGACATCCTTCAATAACCGAATGTAATTGATAAGGTGTTATACATTTTAATCGTGGTTATCTTTAATTAACCGTTTGTAATTCAATGTTTTTTATATATATATAACCGTCGTTGAACAGCCGATCCAATTTTTGAGTTTACGACTACTAATGTTCAACTCCGTAGCCTTGTAATTTTGAACCCAATCCAGAAGACAAGGGAACTCCTGGATCAAGTATTGGGAGAAATTAGCCTTCGTGGAGAACGTTTTGATGGATGGAGAGGAAGAAGACCACGAGAACCTCCCACAGTTAGCCTGACGGCAAGGGGACTCTAACCCATGATCCGTCTACCACTGACAATATTTCACNATTGAACACACAAAATTGACTTAGCTTAAAACAAAAATTAAGAAAATGGACATAGTTTAAAATGAATAAAATTGATATTTATTGAAGTGCATTGAACACACAAAATTGACTTAGCTTAAAACAAAAATTAAGAAAATGGACATAGTTTAAAATGAATAAAATTGATATTTATTGAAGTGCATTGAACACACAAAATTGACTTAGCTTAAAACAAAAATTAAGAAAATGGACATAGTTTAAAATGAATAAAATTGATATTTATTGAAGTGCATTGAACACACAAAATTGACTTAGCTTAAAACAAAAATTAAGAAAATGGACATAGTTTAAAATGAATAAAATTGATATTTATTGAAGTGCATTGAACACACAAAATTGACTTAGCTTAAAACAAAAATTAAGAAAATGGACATAGTTTAAAATGAATAAAATTGATATTTATTGAAGTGCATTGAACACACAAAATTGACTTAGCTTAAAACAAAAATTAAGAAAATGGACATAGTTTAAAATGAATAAAATTGATATTTATTGAAGTGCATTGAACACACAAAATTGACTTAGCTTAAAACAAAAATTAAGAAAATGGACATAGTTTAAAATGAATAAAATTGATATTTATTGAAGTGCATTGAACACACAAAATTGACTTAGCTTAAAACAAAAATTAAGAAAATGGACATAGTTTAAAATGAATAAAATTGATATTTATTGAAGTGCATTGAACACACAAAATTGACTTAGCTTAAAACAAAAATTAAGAAAATGGACATAGTTTAAAATGAATAAAATTGATATTTATTGAAGTGCATTGAACACACAAAATTGACTTAGCTTAAAACAAAAATTAAGAAAATGGACATAGTTTAAAATGAATAAAATTGATATTTATTGAAGTGCATTGAACACACAAAATTGACTTAGCTTAAAACAAAAATTAAGAAAATGGACATAGTTTAAAATGAATACAATTGATATTTATTGAAGTGCATTGAACACACAAAGTTGACTTAGCTTAAAGCAAAAATTAAGAAAATGAACATAGTTTAAAATGAATAAAATAGATTTTTATTGAAGTGTGTGTTTGACTCAACTTAAAATGAAAATTTAAGAAAATGGGTATAGCTATTTAATCCCACATGAATCCGATTTATTTAAATAACAAACTAAGAAGAAACAGACAAATTAAAAAGTGGCAATGAGATTATTGATTTTCTTTTTATTTTGTCAATTAGTTAGCAAATCAAATTTGATACCTGCCTACATACATGCTGAGGGAGAAAAAAAAAATTCTTCCAAAATACTTGTTCTTGCGTGATTCTGCAATTAGTTTTGCTCCTAAAGCTGCAGATTTTTTTAAATGATATTTGTAGTGTTTTGTGATTGCCGAAATGTACAAGCTTAAAATGTACAAGTTGTTTAAGATGGAAAGTTTCATTTGAGAGATTTTGCATAGCGTTCGTCATAAGTTAACCGTAACGAAATTACAAATTGTTGACAAATTTACGCACATGCTCCGAGAAGTTAAAATAACGTAAAACAACTTTGAATCCAATCTAGAAGACAAGGGAGCGTTTGGATCAAGTATTGGGAGAAATTTGCCATCGTGAATGTCTTTTTGATGTAACTAACCCTCATTTGCGTTATATGGAGAAGAAAACCGCGAAGCCTCAAACGGTAAGCCTGACGACAAGGGGACTGTTACCCATGATTCGTCTACCACTAAGGCTATTTTGCGTCAGCACTGTGGTCGGTGCAAGTCGGGTGTGGTATTCGTATCAACCTCATTGGTCTATCCCCATAGCCACCACGGCTCTTGTAACGATTTCGTTACTCTTTGTCTAAGATAGGTACTCTGACCGCCACTAAGTCTGCGGCTGTCTGGTGCTATGGAAATAAGAGGAGGTCATTTTAGGGAGGGTGGCTTCGATGAAGAGGTCTCCTTTTCTTTCGCCGAAACCAGTCCTAAAGAGGGACCTCGCATCCCTACTTGAAAAAATCATACCTCGTTACCATAGTCACCGCTACAGCTCCAGACGAATGCCTGGCAGAGTACCTATCGTAGACAAACAGTACTTTGTTCAGATTGAACTAAAACTCTTATAAAAACAAACAATCTTTTAATTACTTTTTCTGGGTAAATTTTATATGTACAAGGTTGTATTACAATTATATACACCGTTATTTACAATTATCATCACTTCTACCGAACACAAAATTATATAATAAAAAGTCCTCAAATCGAGATGGCACAAGGTCCGCTCATGATGCTTCGTCTCACCAGACTGCCTGTCTCCTCTCTTACAGAGTCCAGACTTTCTCCTCTTTTTGCAGGTGCATCGAGTTCTTAGAATTTCGTGGGGAGACACTGGATGCCAGAGGGGAATGTACTCGGGGGTCAGCTGTCCAAGATGTTACACTCTATTTGAACATTTGGCGAAATACACTATGTTTACAGCTTACCGTAAGAGCGGAAATATTTTTAAAATAATGCCTTTAATTTTGCAATTCTACCTCGTCAATTGTATCTAGGAAAGTTGTAACGTAATCCTATAATATATTGTTTGAGAATCAAAAATCAACTAAAAAACTTGTACACGATCTATATTTAAGCTGAGAAAATATAAAAACATTACCGAAATATCACTGAAAAAGATAGGAATAAAAGATTGCCGAGGAAACAGAGGGAAATAGAAAAACTTCATCACACAATCAAACTGGTTTTGATGTTTTTCAAAACACCTTTCTCGTTAGTGATTGGTTAGTTTGATTTTAGCCCAAATATTAACCACTAATATCGTCTTATAAAAAATAAATAGCGTTAAGAAATTTATGCCGCTATTTGCGTATTGTTGGACGAAATATTTTTACTACCAAGGCACGTTAACTATTTAAGTGATTTTGTTTTAAAACAGTTTAGTTATTATCCGCTTCTCTGGTAAACTCGGGCATATCAAAATTCGTCAGTTTTATCACGTTTTTACTCGGCCGGTAGCAAAACAAAAAATAATCTGCAGAAATGGAAGTTTTGTTTGCGAGTTTTGCCGGGACTGTTTTGTGCAATTGTATATACGATAGTTGTTGAATTTACGTAGAAAAAAGAGTAAAAAAGTGAGCAAAAATAATACAGATGATTTTTTCAGATTATGAAGACGTGAACATATACAGACTGATATTTTTTCATTTGCCCGAGATAAATAGTAAACTGATGGTAAATTAAATATTTTTTATGCATAAAAAAATTAAAATTTCAACTTAGAACCTGTGTATTCAGGGGTCTGTTTAGAAGAAATTTCACAAAATATCTTTTCATAAAAACGGACCCTTCACAAAATATTTTAACTTAAAAACGGACCCATCACAAAATTTATCTTTTAATCGGACCCTTCACAAATTTGTTTATCTTCATTATTGTTTTATTAATCAATCAACCTTTCCCAGAAAGGGGAAGGGGGGAGAAAGACAGATGTAAACGAACTAAATCTTCTTCCTTTATTCGTCCGAAATTAATATTCTGCTTTCAGCAGTATAGGCTTAATACCAAATATTTGTAAGTTGCATCGCTAATTCAGTAGCTGCAATTGCTGTTTATTTTTTAAAATTTGATTTTTTTTAATTATAATTTTACAGTGTTGAGCATAATCTTGTATGTCTTTACAATTTAAAAACTCCTTGAAAAAGTTTTTTTTGCAATAACGGACCCTATTTGCACAAATTCACAAAAGCGGACTCTGCTTGAAAGAATGCGAAGTAACGTTTATTTCATATTCACAAATTACGAGTAATTTTTCACAATTTTACAAAAACGGACCTTTCACAAAATGTCTGGACAGACCCCTGGTATTATGTTTTGTTTCAGTTCCCTGTATTTATTAATGAAAGAAAAAACATGTTGATTTTTTGCATTTTTTTTTCCTTAAAAAATTGATAAGGGAAGCTGTTTAATTAGAGTAATATCCGCAGCTTTACTTATAACTTAATAGACGACAGCTTCTTGTCTTTTTATAATATCTAGACTTTTTTTACTTTATTTTTGTCAAGGATTCTAAAAATATGTATTGAAGTTTGTGGTCATCAAAACCTGTATACAAGAAAGCTATTCATAAAACACAAGAAAAATGTTTCTTTAAAAATTAGGCAATGTTTTATGATTTGTCTACTGCTAAGAGAATTCCTGACTGCCACAATTTACAAAAACTTAAAGAACATGTTTATTAAAAAAAATCAACCTTATGTTCTTTTTTTTTTTAATGAAAACTTCCCAGATAGCAGCGTAAGGTTGATTTTAATGTTAGCAACAAACTTTATCAGTCAGTCCAACATTGTTTAAAAATGATTAACTATTAAACCATGCAAGCTTCAAATATTTTCAAACTATGCTAGTTTAGGCGCAATAAAGTTCATATTAAACTTGCATAAGCAACCCTTTTATAACAAGATCGAATCTGCTTTTAAAAAGCATGGCTAGGAAAACGTTCTGATATCGAGGATGAATCATCATCCTCAATTATAAGTAGAAAATTAAGAATAGAAAGTGTTCTCAATTGTTTATTTTAGATTTTATGACCATCACTGAAACCAGTTTTATTTGTGCAGACTTATATACACACTTTAAAAGTGAAGGTTGGCCTGATCATTTAGTTTTCAACATAAACAAAATGTTTTTTTAAGCCTCCACAAAGCTAGAATGAAAAAAAAAGGCTTGTAAATAAAAGCTAAATAATGGGATTTTTGCATGCCTTTATTCAATATTTAGGGAAACAAGATTTGCATACTAATAAATCTAAGTTTCAAAAAGGATTAATTAGCCAACCAAATAAAAATACAACATTTTCTGAAAGGTTTCCTGCTGTATGAGTTTATAACTTAAAATAATTATCTACAAATAATAGTACCCCCGTTCTATTTTTTACAAAACAGTGCCTTCATTTATTTTGACAGAACTCCCATATTTTGCAGTTTTTATTAAATGTAGGAAATACATATGTGTATACAATATATGATCAAATATAAATTTACATAATGATATTTTTCTTAAAAACAGTGGCAAGAGGGGGGACAGAGAGCAATGGTTCCCCATAAAATCTAGTGTAAGAGGGCATCTATTTGTCGACCACAAATACTTTAAGTCCATTATCATTTTTATAAAAAATATTTTTTAAATTCATCATCCTCATGTTTATAACGAAATTAGATTTTTTTAATAGGTAAGTAATTGGCATTTTTATCTGTGATTTTCATACAAAAGTAATAGTGAAGTTTTAAGGCATTAAATATTTAAACATTTAAGAAAATTTTGTTGGAAATAAAAATAAAGTTTATAATTAATAAGGTTGATATTTAATGATACAATTTTAATGATTTTAGAAAATTATCATTTATTTAAGAAGAAAAAAAAAGGAGAGAGAGAGAGAAAGAAGCATGAATTGTCTGTTTTGCACATATTTTTAACCACGGATTTACTCGAAATGGATTTGTACATGATAAAAATTATATAAATCAACGAAGAAGTTATTAGTAAATTTATTTATAATAATATACAATTAACTCAATTATTTTACATAGAGTTTAATTACTTTAGTTGGGCATCTATTGTTTTTAATTATTCATTTAATTAACTAAACTCAGTGGCGCGACAGCCCATAGAGGGCCAGCCCCTACTGTGCCCAACTCAGTTTTCTTGACCTTGGGCTCTGGGGTGCAAAAGCAGATGTTCCGGTCAGGTGGTCAGCCGAACTCGGAACCCCCAGTGTTTAGTTCCTAAGCACGCTTGCTACTCATTTATCGACCCACTGAAGAGATGAAAGGCTGAGTCAACCTTGCTCGACTCGAGGATCGAACCCAGGACCTGTGGCACGGGAGCGCGAAGCGCTACCACTCAGCCACCGGGCGTCATTCATTTAATTATCCAGTATAATATTACCTTGCTTACATCCATTTTCGGGACAATTCCTTGGTCACTAACAAATCAAACGCGCTTCAGTAGGGGAGAGTGGGGTCAATTGTAACAAGGTACGATTGTAACAGAGCAAAAATTTCGAGTGTCGGGTTCTAGATTTGATGGCGCACACAAGGTTTATTTAATAAATCTACATGTACACCCCTGCTGGCTACCATTTTTATGTACTTTTGAAAGAGTTACATCACAAAAGATATTTTCACGCTACGTAAGTACTTTTTTTGGTATTAGAATATTATATTGTAACAAAGTAATTTTGTTTAAACAAATAAAAATTATTAACCGAATATGTAAGTGGACACCTTAATTAACATTT
>NC_092215.1:3969693-3999722 GCF_043381705.1 Parasteatoda tepidariorum
ACTCCCCGTGTAGTAAATGGTGACTGATGCACGTTAAATCTGTCGAGTCTCAAAGTCCTCCATGTTCCCACAACAAAGCAATACCTCTGGGGGTACTGATCCAGGAGTTTCCTTGTCTTCAGGATTGGTTCAAAATTACAAGGCTACGGAGTTGAACGTAAGTAGTCGTAAACCCATGAAATTGGGTCGGCTGTTCAACGACGGTTATAAAATAAAATAAAATGATCTGCTAGGAACCGTGTCTTAACGATAAGTCCACTGAGGGACTTAAATTTCAATGAGCTGCGTTCATAATTTCGCCAAATTCAATATTTCGTTTTAGCTCAGATTACAGGTCACGCGATTTTTCCAGATGATAAGCGATTAATAATGGTTTTAGTTAAAGCATTTTTTCATATATATATCTTTGCGTTTTCACGAGTCTATGATTTGAAGCATAGATATGGAGAGATTCTGGACTCGGCACAGCAAAACAAAACAAGAATCCAAAACTAAAGTTGATGCGTTTTCAGAAATAAAAGAAAACATTTTTAAAAAAGATAAAGAAACTGAAATCTTTACAGAATTTCTCATTTTATAATAGGAAAGGAAAAAAAAAATTATAAAAGTATTTCTGTGAGATAAGTGGCATGAAATTCTCTAAGTAGCGCATTTTTAAGATTTGTAGCTTTTGAAAAATAATGAGTAGCCCAAAAAGTAGCGGGTAGCCCAAATTCGATTTTGTGTAGCGGGGAGTTTTAAAAGTAGCCCTATCTGGCAACACTGCTTCTTGGTTATTTGTTAGGGAAAAACTTGCAAAGTAAAATCCGTAAAATGTCTCTATTTAGGGAAAAGAGGGAAATCTTAGTAGTTGCTATTGGTTTATGAAATAGATCGAGCGTTTCCCACAGAGAGTAAAGGGAAAAATGTCCTGCTTTTAATTAAATGCATACGTGAGCCAAAAATATATTTAAGAACAGGATGTGGCTTTTAAAAGTGTGAGAAAGTATTTCGATTAGAATAATTAATTAGGATTACATAAAAAGATCAATTGAAGCTTTCTATGTTACATATATATATATATATATAAAGGGGACACCCGTATCCCATCTCCGTCAAAGAATTGAGTCAAACATCTCTACCTGCAAAACAAAAATAACATATAAACAAAATTCAGCAATTTCCCATAAATATTCCCAAATTACATAAGACTTAAATAATATATATTTTGTTATTTCTCCAATCAATCACAAAAATCTATGAAAAAATAGTTAATCAGTGATACTTCTTCTATTCATGATGTGAGTTGAAAAGAGATCTATCTAGTTAGAGCAGCCATTGTACTGCAAGAAGTCTTTATGCGATTACCATGTCTTCTTACAAAAGGAGGTTTTATCCTTCTTTCAAATTAGAATGAAAAAGGCCCTTAACAGTCACATGACCTAATTCTTTTGCATCTATTCCCACAACTGTAATGCTTCAACTAATCAGTACGCAACTTTCGACTTTTTTTTTATCCTTAGTTTTGGTGCATTTTTATGATGCCTTGTGTTCCAATTCCTGTTGCAGTTTTAAAAATTAAGCGTGTTAGTTTAAAAAAATAATAGTAATTCTACTCTGGATGCAAAACATGAAGTAATCAACGCAACAATAAATAATTATAACATCCACTATTATTTAGCTGTAATTAACAGTTAGCGTGACTTATATTACACTGTAAAAAGTTTTATATAATTGCCACGTTTTTTGGTGTTGAACAAAATATATTTTTAAATACAGAACTACAGTTAATGTGCAAAAATTTTATAAAGTTAGTAAAATAACAATAGTTATAAATAACTAATGCGATTAGTTGACTAAAAATGTGCTTGTTTTTTTAAACAAACTGTTTTTGCAATGAAGTTATTTTATTTCGAATGCGCGTAAAGATATGTGCTGACAGTAGATAAACAAGCAAAAAATGAATAGATAAATAAATAAAACTACAACGAAAAAGTAAATAAAAAATGTGACTGCATGCACTTTTTAGTTTACCTCAATACCAAAGTTGTGGCAACTATACACCTAAGTTTTTTACAGTGTAGTTAATATCCAACGAATATGCTTTTCAATGAGTTTAGATTAATAAAATGAGTTTATAATTGAGTAAGTGTAGCCAACTATTCCTAAGTCACAAACAACCCTAACAGCATCCCTTTTTTTGGGTAACGGTGTATTGAAAATACAGAAAAAAGTGGTCAAAACATATTTGGCCATTTTGCACCTTTTCCTTCTAATTAGAATAATAGTAATTTTAAATACTCTTATTTTTTAAACTAATTTCTTCTGAATAATACTGTTCATATTGTATAGCAAAGTATTTTGAGCAGTATCGCGTATTTCTTTGAATAGCAAGATTTATTGAAAAGTGTAAGAAATTTCTTTCCGTTTTGCAACAAATGACGAAAGTAATGAAAATGAATTTGTTCTATTTACGAATAATGTGGACGCATTTTTATTAATTTTACTTCAATAATTTGTATATTCTCTGAGACATTTCAAAAATATTTAAATTACTTTACGAGTCTAAGTTTACTAAAGAAATTACCTGGGCAGCTGTTTTCATTTCATCACTTTTTAAGGAAAATAACCCAATGTTGAAAAATAATTATAATGTACAATTAATAATAAATTTTAATTTATAGACATATATATATATANTATTTGTGTGTGTGTGTGTGTGTGTATATATAATCTACTAGTTACAAGCAAAACTATGTTTTGTTACTTTTTTTTAATTATAAAAATCAGTCTGATGGTTACTAAAAAAGTCGGTTGGATAATCGGGATAATATTTGTACTAAAATATTAATTTGAAACAATTTTTTTTTCATTCATATTAAAAATTTTATCACTAATTGATTTTGTAAATGAAAGAAATTTCTAGAATGAATAACTGTATTTCTCTAAGATCTAAATAAGAGCACATTTTAAAAATTGTTTTAAAGTAAGCCGTGTTGGGAAGATCTTGCCCTTAACACAGAAAAAAAACATAGGTGTTTCATGCTGTATTTCATAACAATAAATTATTAAAATTTAAAAAATAATATATTTTACTTATTTCGACCGAAATTAATACTAAATAATGATAAAAATGTGAAAAATATGTTTAATAAAGATTCTGCGTTATTAAGCATCTAAAAAGAATATTCCCAAATTTCTCTTCATTTTCTTGAATGGCTTTTCAAAATGAATGTCTTTTTTATCATCACAGCTCATTTTTTAGAAGTCTTGTTTTTATTTATAGGATATATTTAACAAATGACATGAAATAAAGTGAAATGATGTTCATAATAAAAAATAAATAAATACGTTTTCCATTTAATCTTTTTTCGTATAATATTCCTCACTTAAACTGCAGAAAATGATAACTCAGAAGAAAAAAATGTCGCGATAGCGGAATAATTTTAACCTCATTAAATAAACATTTTTGCATCTTTACCATTACTATTTTAATGATGATTTGGAGAGTTGTCGTAATAGCGGACTTTTGGTATTATACCGTACTCGTTATACCGAGCTTTTGCTGTATTTGCAAAATTTATCTTAAATAACAGTGAGTTGAATAAAGTACCAATTTTTATTTTATTGAAAATAAAGTATTTTTCTTAGTAGGTTGTTACCTTTAGGTAAAAAATTTAAAATTTCATAAAAAGAGCGAATACAGGATGCTTTATTTAAAAGATTTTGTTAAGTAGTGAAATTAAAACTTGCAGAGTTTAGTTAATTTGGCCATCACTTAAAAAGGTTTCTGTATCAGATAACTGTAATTTCATATAACGTCTGAATTATTTATATTAATTGCTCGGCAAAATAACTTAAAATCAAATTTTATAAACCAAAAATCATTTATTAAAATGTTGGCATCTCTGCCTTGATTAAAAAAAGAACTCGATTCTTCCATTTTTGGTATTATCTAAGAGAAAACATTCAACTAACGCCCTTTCACGCCTTCATTCTTTTGCATTAATTTAGGTCAAAATAAGTTTATTTATTTTAAGTCAAAAAGATTATATTTAGCATTTTAATAATTTATGGTTAGGAATTACTCGTACAGCATGAAATATCGGTATAAAATCTTCCAAACTCGGCTCACTTCTAAGCAATAATTTTTGAAAATTGCACTTATTTAAAGCTAAGAGAAACAGTTATTCGTCATTGAAATTTCTTTAATTAACGAAATCAATATTATTGATGAAATTTTGAATATAAATGAAAAACAAAATGTTTTTTACAAACTACTTTGTTTGGATTTTATATTTTAGTACATAATTCCTGTAATATAACAGATTTCTTTTAGTAACTAATAAACCGTTTTTTTTAATAATTGAAAAATACCAAAACATATTTTTGCTTGTAATTAGAGAGTAAAAAAACATTTGTAAAAGGGACAGTAACTTAGGATTATTGGAATTTTACTTTGCTGGATAAGTTACTAAATCTAACTACGCTAAATATATGGACATTTGTAAGATGTGAAAGTCTAATCAATGCATTATCTTTTCTGAAAATAAAATGATCACAAAATAATTTTACCACCACATTTTATTTATTTGAAACAAATGAAGAATCGCAAACGACACGATTGGATTACTGCGATGTTTCTATTATATTGATAAATAACAGTAACCGTCATCATTGCAAAAAAAAAAAAATTTATCTCATATCCTCTGAATAAAATTCTATTTCATCCCTTTTATCAGTGCCGTACCTTAGTTATTCTCCTGATAATATATTTGATCTCAAACTGATCTAGAACTTTTCTGTGCCTCTTTGGAATATCAAGATGATGTCCCAGAAGAATTGTATCCTATCTGCAGCTCTCTTCATTAAGATATCCAAATTGCATTTTCTCCCCTGCATTGTTAAACACAATGATTGATGAGTTTGTACCCCTTGTCAACTTGAGCCCCTTCAATATTCATTACTATTTAACTCTTTGCTTCCCTCCTAATGACATTCATTTCTGTCATTTTTATTTTTTAGAAGGGGTGATCTTTCATTCGATTTTCTGAACCCACTATACTTCTATGTACATCAATTAAAATTTGTTTTATTCTTTTTTTCAGTTTTGCCATTTCACTCCTGATAAACTCATATATTTATATTAAAAATGGGTTCGGTTAATGATATATATAAATGAATAACTCATTAGAGCGAAATTAGTACACATTTTTTTTTTGCAAAATCGATTGTTTATTCATCAAGCTCAGTTAATTACTTTATGTTGGCTAATGTTTTTTTTTCTTCCAATTTTTTTTAATCGTTTGATTTGCTACTTCTTAGTTTTATGGTAAGCAAATAAAAAAATAGGGTTTGAAAAGTAATAAAAATTTATTTTTATTAACTTTTCAGCACTTACACAAAATTTAATAAATTTTAAATCATTAAATTTTTAGCTTGTTAGTGCTTTTTTCTCCTTTAGCACATTAAAGTCTAGTATACCTTTTTAGAGATGATTGTGAAATTGCATCGAAAAATCAAAGAAATTATTTTTAAGTAATCATTTCTTATAAATCGTATAAAAGACACACGCATCAAGGGAAGTAATCATTTCCTTCAATTTATAAATGACAGCGTGTATCAAGCGAATTATTTTTAAATATAAATTTCATTTACATCGTCTAAAAGACAAAGCGCATCAAGTGAATTATTTTTAAGTAATCATTTATTTGATTTATAAATGACAGAGTGTATCAAGCGAATTATTTTCAAATATTCATATATAGTTGGAATGATAGTTTAGCACGAATAGTGACGACAAAAGATGGAGATAGCAAAAAGCAACATACTGAGTTTCATTCTTACATTCTGTTTTTTGCTTATTATTCTATTCTATGCTATGCTATACTATTCTATGTATGAAGCGAATTATTTTCAAGTATTCATATGTAGTTGGAATAATATTTTAGCACAAATAGTGGTGGCAAAAGAGAAAGATGCAACATACTGTGTTTTCTTTCCCTTTGCTTTCAGTGAGAGTAGAGCAGATCCGCTGTCGCGTCCTAACATATAAAACATACTCTTCTCTTATCTCTTTTTAACGGTGCCACCTATTTTCCTGTTAAAATATCTTTCCAATTTCATTCTATGTTTTATAATTTGAACATCACGCTTTGATTTTTTTTTATTAAGAAGGTGTTGCCAATCAAGAATTTTGAACACTCTAATCGTAACTTGGAGATATTTATTGTTCTAAATCAGGGGTTTCCAACTTACATGATGCCGGGGGCCGCAATTAAAAACACCAGTCAAATCGCGGGACGCATTTTTATCAAAATTTTTTCTAGTACTCTTTTATGTTTGAAGGAACATTAAATATTACTGTCCGATTTTTATCAAGTTGTACAAGACAAACGCATTGGATTAGAAATTAAAATTAGAAGTAAATTTTTAAGCAACATACACGATTATTTTTGTATTTGAATAAATATTTTCTTGGATGCAAAACCTGAGAAATAAATTTTTTTGCTCCATTGGTAAGTTAAACTGCACAGAAACGAAGAAATGAGGTTTTTTTTTAACGAAAGAAAAGTATTTTAAACCCATATAGATTTTTCACGAAAATTGTCTGCAAAAAATGACAACTAATATATAAATTGTCTGCAAAAAATGACAACTAATATAGTTCCAGGGCCACACACACACACAAAAAAAAAAAGGCTTCGCAGGCCGTCAGTTGGTAACCACCGTTCTAAATCATCTCGATCTCAAGCGTAAGATTTTAAAAAAAATTTATGAGCATTCCGTATATTAGGTCATATTTTAAATAAATAAGTGTATAGTTACTATCATTGTAAGTTATAAAGCATTAAAAATAGGGTAAAAAAGAAAATAATCTCCGGGATATAGTGAATGAAATGTTCGCTTTTGTGTTTTAATATAGACGTATAATGCTAATTTTGGTGGATATAATGAACCAACAAAAGAGAGGAAGTTGGATATTATGAATTATCGACTGATTTATTTTCTTCATTTTTTGTAATAATTTTGAAATTTCTACTTAAAAATAAATACATATACGATTTTTAAAACCATGTATAGCGTGAAATGTAGCAATAAGCATTTATCTTGTTTGCTTCATTATTTAATGGCACTATTGAATTGGTTCAGCATTCAAAGAAGCCGCAATCTTCCAGTATCTGGATAAATGCTTCAAGTCAAAACAGATGAAATTGCTAAGCAATTTGGTGAGACTACTTTCATCTACTCGAATGGCTGACTAGACGGGTTTGAAAAACGAAATAAGAAATTCAGGAAAAATTATCAGAGAATCGGGAAATGTTTCCATATATGATGTTGAGGATTGCTCATCAACTAAGGATTACTATTTTTTATTTTTTGTACGCAAGACGAAGAGTAATAAAAAATAAAAGTTAACATATTTTTTGTTACTAAGAATTATGTTTCAGTCCTTTTTGTATTTTATTGTATTGGTCATTGATTTAAATAGTGTGTAATAAAAGGGGTGAGTTTGGAACTATTAGTTAAAATCGCTTGTGAAATTGATATAGTGAAGTCCCGGTTATAGTGAACCGAAATTGTGGTCCCTTGAAGGTTCACTATAATTTGACTGTAATTTTAATTAGTGTATAAATTTTTTAATTAATTCATTTTTATATCTAACATTTAAATTTTTATGTTTAGATCAGCGGCAGAAGTCAAAAGATCGATCAAGTAATTGCTGCTCAGCTAGTTGCTGCATCCTATAATGAGAAGATAAGTCTGAAAGTTGGATGGTTAAATAAGTCAAATGAATTAAAGTCACAATATGTCCCATTGTAGTAAATAAAAAAAAAGTGTAGATTTCTTCTTTCATTCCACGTGAAAAAGAACTATGTAAACAATATTGACACAGTCATAAACTTCTAATGACTGAAATGGTCAAAGAACTTGTAGAAGTAGAAATGTTTGTTATATAAATGCAGCTGTCACTAAAATTCTTGCAAATGTGATGGTGCAGACATCATATAAGCCCTTGCAAAAGGGCATATCCTCCTCAGTTAGATGACACTGACGAAGTTGAAGTTCTTTTACATTGTTCATCCATGTTCGATTTGCAATCTTTTGAGTTTTACATATCATTCATTGTTCCTGTGTTTATTTCAAAGTTGATGAAGTGCTGCTCTTTTAAGATGTGCTTCAAGTTTCAGTCTTCATTTAGAAAGTCAAGAGGTTTTTGTTTTCCAAATGTGCGTGATTGTTTTTTTGTTTTGTTAAATCGCATAATTAATCATTTTATTTAGTGAGTTTTCATTGGTATTTCTCGTCTTTGGCAAGATTTAAAGAAATTCGGATCGTGACATACATAAAACTAAGTATTATTAAGGAAAAGTGATAAAAACAATGGTTCAAGTATAAATTACGTTCTACTTAGTGTTTGAATAAAAGAATGAAAGTGTTATTTTTTGCTGTGCACAATATATTTATCTCATTACAGCATGATTATGCCAGCTGTCAGTTAAAAACTCATAACTTGATGTAGTTCATCGTGCTCATATGTAATAGAAATATTTTTCTGTTCGGCAAAAGTGTTCTCTGCAGGCCATCAAGCCTTTTATGTTCCTCCGCATTGAACATGATATTTCTAGTGTTCAACGTCTATGTATTGGTTAGGAAGTCATTTATTTCAAATAAACTGTCATTAACTTGTAATGAAACTTAAAAAAAAGAAACATTATAAAAAAAAGAACTATTTACTAATAATAAAAAGAAAAAAAATTGTGAATGTGATAATAAAAATAAAAACCAGTGTTAAAATTAACACAAAATTACTTCAGTAGTTGAAATTGCATACATGTTTCAATACTACACTAAAGCATCATCTTCAGTAGTGAAATTTGCATATACAAGTTTTGTTGCTACACTGGAGCATCATCTTCAATATTTGAAATTGCTTATAATTTTTAATGCTACACTGGAATATTATCTTCAGTTTTTTTTAATTGTATACAAGTTTCAGTGTTACAATGGCTCATTATTTTGAATGCAAAAATATAGAAAAATAACGATAAAAAATATTAAAAATAAGTAATGTCAGATAAATAAATCTTATAACTGAATCAGCCGATTAAAAAGTGGGCTCAAAAATAGTTCCATCTACTGAATCAAGGAAAAGGTGAAAAACGAAAAAAAAAAATAATAATAATGAAAGAAAAAAATATTAAGATTTAAAACTATATTCTTAATTACTGTTCTTATTTTAATAACTATTGGCATACCCATCTTTTCAAGCCTCACTTTGTTTATGAGGAAGGCGGATTTTGTTTTAATTAGTAAGTGTTTGTCATTATATAGATTTTAAAACGAATGATTGACTGTTTTGATCCAATCCCCATACAGTGTTTGGCGTTACTTACAAAATCTCACATTCAACTTGATTATACCGAACCGACAGCCATCTATTGATATAATACGCTATCCATCTGTATAAAAGCCTTCATACACAATATATTTTAAGTTTTATCTATTTTTAGTCACCATTTTTTTTTGTATTTTTATACAAAAGAGGATTATGCAATCTAGCAACGAAACATGTATGCAACTTTATCTTCTGAAATATATATAGGTATATATATATGTTGTGAATTCGAACATTGTCTTTTATCCAAATTATGGTTCACTGTACAAATTAACGCATGATTGTTAAAAAATATACTTTCACTATTCATTATTATTATACACTTGTGTCATATTAGAAAATGTTTTTCCAGATTCGCTGATCATATGATTTGGTGTGAAAATTTATATATGTAATGTCATTAGTACATAATATTTTTACCTATTACATATTATAATGCATTTTTTTTTCTTTTATAATAATTAACAATGCATATTTGAATAACAGATATTTAGCTAAAATGCCAATCAGGCATTATGTTCTTTCATCAGAATCTCATTTTGAACTAGAATACTATTTTCAAAATATAGATGTGTTAGCATTGTATACAAATTTGTTAATTTAAAGGCTATATTTGTCAATTGTAAATATAGTGGCTTACTGTTATTGCATGTTTAATAGAGAATAGGTTTATAGAATTTAATTTTTTAATATACTTAAGCAATTGGTTAAAAATAATAAGATTGAATTCCATTATCAAACCATTATATATTGCATATGCTCTTTAATTGTTTCACTTTTTTATATTTGGTTAAATAAATTCTTTTTGGGGGTTTAATAATTTAAAAAAAGTTTGACATATAATAGTTATTTTATACATATTATTAGATAGTTATTTGCGTATTTGAATTAAATAGTAAATTTTCCACTCACATTGTGTTTTTTAAGTCACATTTTTTAAATTTTTTTCTTATGAACAGAAAAAATATAAATTATTTATATGAAAAAATTAATATCAAGAATCCCATCTGAGAATAGAATAAATTTATATTCTTTTACTTAAATATTTTATTCTTTGAAAAACGATTTTATATCAACATTTTATATGTGCCTAAAATCATGCAAAAAGTTTGGCTAGCAATCAAAAATAATCATAATGAATTTTAAATTTACTGTGGAAAAAATTATGTAAAACTATTATTGTATGAATTTTAAGGACTAAAATTTCTTTTATTAAAAATTGAAGTTCTTAGTTAATAATATACGTTTCAGAAATATTTAAATCTCTCCATGAAGGCATTTTTTCATCTATTTCTCATGATGAAATTCTTTTAAAATTTCTAACGTTTTTGAAAAAGCATCAAAGTTTATGTCGTGTCATAAAATTTAATTGAATCTAAAGTAAAGAAATTTGCATTTTTAGAAAGAAACAAAATAAAGAACCTGAAGCATAAGGAAGTATGCATTAAATTTGCTATTATCTAGAAGAAGAAAAAAAATCAAAATCGATAATTATAGTGTTCTTAAAAAGTTCACCCACAAAGGAAAATAACACAGTTTAAGTACCTTAAACTTGAAGTGAAGCTTTCATTTTTAACTGATATATCTATATCATACTACCCCAGATAGCAGTGTAAGATTAATTTTAATGTCAGCATCAACCTTTATCACAGAACCCAACAAGATTTATTTATAAATGATTAGCAAATAAACCATGCAAACTTGAAACAATGTTAAATTTAACTATCCTAGTTTACACGTAATATGGCTCGCATTAAGCTTGAATAAACAACACTTTTATAAAGAGATGAGATTGAATCTGCCATTACAATACAAGGCTAGAAAAACCTTCTGAAATCGGGGATGAATCATGATTTGTAAATCAAGAGTAGAAAGCGTTTTCAAACAGAAGATAAATGTACCTTCTTAAAAAATTTTTTAGAGTTTTATGACCATCAAAGAAACAAGGTTTATTTGTGCAGACTTTTATAAACATTCTTTACACTATAGAAGTGAAAGTTGGCTGGACCATTACGTCACAAACAAAATGTTGCATTTGTGAGCCTGGACAAAGTTAGAATGAAAAAAAGCAGAAACAAGGTTTACAATAAAAATCCTACTTTTCTCTGCTAATAAAATAAAAACGAAAATACGTCGTTGCCTGCTATCTGGGATATATATCTTGCTGAAGGGAAATATCTATACTTTAATGCTAATTACTTAAATTTTGACTCTTGATACAAATATTTCTTTTTTTTTCTTTTGTTTATTATTAGTAAAAATATGGATTTTATAAGAATATCCTTCAAAAATTTTTAGTATTGCAAACAAGCCAGTTGAAATTATAAATCTACATTCGTCCAATTGAAAAGCAAATATTATTCCCTTATATAGTATTATCAGATGTTAGATTATGTACAAAAGTGTTCATAAAAAATTAGAAATGAAATTATCAAACTTTGCATAATCTCCGCCCTTCAAATATGATTGTATATAAAATTTTGTATTCTTTATTACATTTTTGAGGGTATAAGAAATAATGTATTTGCTAAGGCTTAGATTTATGGAGTACCAAAAATGCTGTAGTATATATGTTACCGGCAAAGTTTGAAATCCGGCATTGTATATAATGCCTAAAATTAGCCGGCAACAAACGATTTCCAAATTTCCTAGGCATTCTATAGAATGCCAAATGGAAAACCGACAAAGTATGAAAAACATATTTGATTCGTTTCGAATTTAATGAAATGTCATTCAATTCTACCATATTGCAACAAGTAAGTTAATTTCTTATATTTTGTATGAAAATTTTGTTTCCTAAATAAGCAAGAATTTTGTTTTGTACAATTTTAATTTTCCTTAACATATTAATGAATAATTTTTTTTAATGATACTCTCTCTATTTTTTTAGAAACCACATTTATATTTTTGAAAAAGCAATTCATTTATATACTTCGCCTAAATAAAATTTGTCATTCTATAGAATGCGTAGATATTATATACAATGCCTAGGTAATGTATGTAATAACTCTCATATTTCATACTTTGTCTAAAAACATTCGGCATTATGTACAATGCTTTGTCATTCTATAAAATGCCAGTGTTTCATACTTTGCCGGAAATATAAAATGATATAAAAGAAATTGCGTGTGACGATAGTGTGTATGATATTAGGTCCTAGTCTTCCTCGTTTGAATTTGTGTTTCAAATTTATTTGCTTGATTATTTGATACAATATATCTTAATTTACATTATTATAAAATTGTTTTTATTGTTCTAGAATTTAAATTATTTATCATTATTGTACTATTTAAATTGGATACCTCGAATGTCATTTATTTTAATAATAGGAATTGCAGGGAGTCCTAAATTAAAATGAGGGTTTTCCAAAAAAATTTATAACAATGAAACAGATAAGGTGTGCATATATATATATATATATATATATATATATATTCGTACAAAAAATTTATCAGAGAAAGTATAAATGTTTTTTTTAAAAGTTCTTGCTTTTAGTTCAAAAATTTTCCATTATATAGCGCTCTAACTCCTTTTTAGCGTTGTTCTGTACCGTTATGATGTAAAAAAATTTCTTACTCAGAATACAATATTTGATGATGAACATTTTGAAAAATAGTAATGTGATTTTCAGTCATTTTTTCTTGATTTCCCGCATCGCCATCCTTTGAAACATTTTTGACAATAAACAAGGTTTTTGAGAGGAATAGGTCATGCCTTGTCACATGGGTTTACCGAAAAAAAATATTTTCCAAATTTATTTCCTGCAATATTTTTATTAAAAACCGTCAATCTAGTTTAGGACACGTACTTGCATTTTAATTATGTGTTCCAGAATGAGATATGCGTAAAGACATTTTTAGTATTAGAATATATAAGATTAAAAAAAAAAATTAAAAAAACTAGAAATTTTTATAATATGAATTCAATTTTACACTAAACAGAATATTACACAAATTTTTGTTAGTGGTTTAGTTTCGTTGCGAAGTAATGTAATTATCCAATTTATAAATTTATTTTATTCTATTAATTACTGTTTGTTAAATAGACGTTAAACTACGAAATATTGTTGCAAATTGCATTGCTTTTGTTGTGCATGAGGCTTTTGACATCATGATGTTTTGGTGCAATAAAAAATGCTATTTCATTTTGTTGTGCTAAATTTTATTTTCAATGTTGCTTATTTATCGCCTAACATAGTTTTTTTAAACTTAATAGAATTTTTTTTAAACATTTCATAGAAATAAAAAGTAAAATATTGATATTTTTCGGTGATATATTTTTTTAAAGAGATTTATTTGAGACTTACTTACTTCCACACATTTTTTCTATGATCTTTTATAATAAATTAACGTTCTTTAAGATAATCAGCTAGTTCCCCAAGCATTTTATTTAGGTCGCACTAGAGCTGCACAATGGTCTATTTCTATTTACATAATCAGTGTTGAACAGCCGAACCAATTTTGAGTTTACAACAACTAATGTTCAACTCCGTAGCCTTGTAATTTCGAATCCAACCCAGAAAACAAGGGAACTCCTGGATCAAGTATTAACAAATTAGCCTTAGTGGAAGACTTTTTAAAGGAATTACTCTGCATTTTCGTTAAATGGAGGAAAACCACATAAACCTCCCACGTTAAATAGACGGAAAGGGGATCCTAACCTATTATCTGTCTACCAAGGATACTTTACGTCATCACTGTGGTCGTTATGAGCTGGTAGCAGAATTCGTATTGACCAGCCATTTCTGGGGTTCAATCCCGGGTCAATTCATTGGGAGCTAGAGCTCTATTCCCTGAGTTCCCCGGCTCGCAAAATGGACTATTGGCGATGATTTACTTTTCCGAAAACCTGCGCACAATGTCGACACTTTACGGTTAGCTGACACCAATACGGCACACCCTCGCAAGCTGATCAAAGTAGTCATACACCCGCACACTGCGATTTCATAATCTACTGGGACCTGAAGCGAAATGAATGGTTTGAAGAATAAACACATTAAATAATTACTATTTACATTTATTTACAATTTATACATAACTCGTTAAGTTTAAATGCGGCATCAAATATTTAGGAAGCAAATACGCAAATATAAAATAATAGAACAATATTGAAATGCAATTCTAATATGTAAGGATTAAAGTTGAAGTAAAAACATACTTAGAGTTCATAAATAATAAAAACAATTTATGCAGATTATGCGTTTGACGTCACGTCGCTTTATTACTTCCCTTCCAGTGAGAACCTCATTCGAACGAATCGAGAAATTTAGATGGAACTTGAATAGATCTCCCAACACGTGATGTCTTGTTAGAAAAATCCTTCTTAAGCTGTTCGTCAGCAAACTTAACCTTTTTCTTCTTAACGTTTGAAGCAGCCATTTTTGGATTGGCTGAAGGTACGCCGACTGTAGGCATTGAACTGAAAGAAGAGGAGTTGTTCTTCAAGTCTGCAGATTGTTCTATGACGCATGGTTTCAAACGATTAATGGAGATGTTTCAGGATTTTCCATTTATCGATAGTGTTAAGTAATCCTTATTTCTGAAAAGAACTACAAAAGGTCCTTCATATGGAGGTTGAAGTAGTGGACGAACGGAGTCAGTTTGTACGAATGTATGTGAAGTTGTGTCAAGATTTTTCGTCACAAAAATGGGAGATTTACCATGCCGTGGAGGTGGAGCAGGCCTAACTTGCGAGAAATATTTCCGTAGTTAACCAGCAAAAGTAGAAACGTCCGTAGATACTTGTGTTTCATGAAGAAAATCACTAGGTAATCTTATATTTGAACCATAAAATAATTCCGATGGAGTTGTTTGGAATTCTTCTCTGAATGTTGAGCGTAAGCACAGTAGATAGACATTTCGTCCACTGAGGATTATTATGGCACATGATGCTATTTTTCAGAGTTCGATGCCATTGCTCTATAAACCCATTGCAAACAGGATTGAAAGATGTGGTTCGCCTTCGCTTGATTCCTAAGAGATGGGCAAGTTCGGTGAAAAGAGACGACTCGAACTGACTTCCTTGATCTGTAATTATTACTGACGATGTTCCAAAGCGAGAAATCCAACCACTATAAATTGCTTCTGCAACGGTGCAAGCTTTAATATCCGGCACCGGTATGGCTTCTGGCCAGCGAGTAAACCGGTCTATTAGAGTTACACAATATATTTGTCCTTCGGAAGTTATCAAAGGTCCAATTACGTCCAGATGAATTTCGTCGAATCTTTTTGAAGTTGGTACACACTCCGGTTTATGCACACGTCGCAGTATCTTGGATCTTTGACAATATACAGTTTTTAGTGAATTTTTTGACATCCTTGTTCATTGAAGGCCATACAAACTTTTTTGTCACTAGATGTGCTGTAGCTCGAGCACCTGGATTAACGAAAATATTACTTTTCGAAAACTCTTTGTGACAAAAGGCCGTGGTTTTCCTGTAGAAATATAACAATATATTTCTTTATCGGTTCCGAAAATAGGTAATTTTTCAAACTTTAGATTAGTGTTTGATTTCATAAGATTTTTGAGCTCTTCATCAGTTTCTTTCTCCTTGGCTAGTGCACTAAAATCAATCGTTTCCGAAAAGACAACTTCTTCAACTCTTGATAGTGCATCAGCTACTTCATTATCTACACCAGAAATGTGCTGTATATCAGTTGTAAATTGACTGATAAAATCTAGATGCCTCATTTGTCACGGTGATGCTTTATCACTTTTCTGCAGAAATGCGTAAATTAGAGGTCGGTGGTCAGCGTAAATAGTAAAATTGTGTCAATCATGTATTCAAATTCTTTTCGTGCAATTTTTAATCTATCGGGTGCCAAACGTATAGGTTTTGAAAAAAACTGGTGGACCAGTAGTTATAATATGATGAGTGACGCCATGCTTGAGCTCTTTGACCGTCGAATGTTCTACAGTTATATCTATGAATTCATTCTACAGTTTGTAAATTCTAGGATCACTAGTTTTAGACGACACGGTAGTCAAATTAGTTGACGGAACATTGACAAGTCAACCAAAGGATTTTAAAGTAGTAGGATCTATTATTTTTCTTTTTTTAATATTAACTAAAAGCCCGTATTCTTTAAGAAAATCAGCACCTATTATTGCCTTAGAAACATCGGCAACAATAATGGTCCAACAAAATTTTCTTCTTAAGCCCAGATCAAGGAAAAGTCACTGTGTCCCAAACGTGTGCACTTGCGAAGCGTTAGCAGCATACAAGTAAAATTTTGGACCAGGAATTATTTTCTGTTTTGAAGAATCGGGTAAAACAGATACATCAGCTCCATTATAGATAAGAAATTTCGTTTACTAGAGTGATCATAGATAAAAAGGCGACTTGAATTCTGGCTACCATTGCCGCCAATGACTGCCTAATTAGTTTTCCGATTTTTCGAAATCAGCAACAAATGAACAGGGTTTAGTGCATCCGGTTGACTTTTTACCAAAACGATGATGGTACCAACAGATACCTTCTCTAGATTTTGATCAGTTCCTATAATTGGAGCTCTGGCGAATGACTCTTATTTCTAGAGGTACTGCGTGAACTTCGCAGCTCACTAACTTCTTTAGTAGTAGTGTCCGGAGATAGCAATGCACAACGCGTGACTGACGAAGTCTCTTAATATATCGTTTTCGATGTAGATACTTGCCTCAAATTTTGCTGATGTTCGAAGCCAGTATAGGGGTTTATCTGGTTGTAACGAGCAGTCCTATATGTGGCTAGTGTGGACAAAAACATTTTTTGTTAAAAAAGTATTCCTCTATTAATTTTGCTCCGAAATTTGCTTACGTTTCATTCAAAATGAAGATAACCGTTCAAATTTCAATTTAAAAAAATACTAGACAAGCTAAAAATAATAAATAGTAAGCTTTCGGGCAAATTTATAAAAATTTTCCTCAGTAGCCCCCTCTTTCCCATAATATATAGGAAGGATATATTATTTTGTCAAATCCATGCGAAAAAAACACAGCATATTACATTGTGAGCATACATTAAATAAATAATCCCAAGAAACTGAAGAGGTAAGAGATTACCCGATTGAAAACTTCATTTGCTTCAAAAATATTCAAATATAAAAAAACAGTCGACACGTTTCAATCGCTTGATGCTCTGGAATCTTGTTTTAATCATTTGAATATAGATTCCCTTGTTAACGATGTAAGTTTCTCCCTACCTCTTTATAACGCATGGAAAAGCAATTTACCTTGATTTGCCTCTCAGCCACTATTGTTCTGTCTTCCACCTTTTTTCTCTCTCGGTTTCTGTGGTGTTTCTAGTTTACCTTTTTCCGTTGGCAATTTAACGTTTTTATTTCAAATAATTTTTTTTTACATCGTTGTTTGGCAAGTCTTGAAAATGGGAGTCTACTATTGATGCATGTCAACTGTTTTTTCATACTTGTATAATTTGATAGTTTTACTTGTCTAGTTTTCAATCAGGATAGTTAGTGAATTTTTAAAAAATTTCAAATGGGGAATTCATTTAAAATTGACACCTAAAAAGATGATCGTCATATTTTTGGAAAATATCCACAAGTGCCTAGGAATAATAGAAATTTTTCTTAACAAAATTAATTACACGTAAAATCCTGAACGTATACACTGCTTAAAACAATTAAAACATACTGAGGTAGTGGTTTGATCTTGCACCTGGAGAATTGTTTGATCAATTGATGCATCATCGACAGACATAGTTAGGCTATATGAGATAAAAGTGACGTTTGGCAGAAAAAAATGAATTTTATTGAGCATTTTGGTACAAAAGAAAAAAAACACAATTCGAGCATATAAGAAAAAGGTGTTTCCTTAAAAGAAAATCGTTATAAGCAGAGGGTATGGTTTCCCTGGACGGCCAGCAATGTTAAACACCTTTGAGGCATCCAGTCAATGAGGTTAGTAATGAGAGGCTGGGGTATTCAGTCCCACTCCTCCAGAAGAGCTCTTTCCAGTTCTTGGACAGTTAGTCGGGGGTGGTAGACGTCTAGCAATCGTCTGCCTAGAATGTCCAAGTCATATTCGATCGGGTTCATACACGCAGAACATGCTGGATGCTGGCCAATCCATTCGTATGATTCCTTCCTCCAAAAGGAAATCATTCACCAAGTTATAACGATGTGGCCTGCAATTGTCGTCCATTAAAATGAAGTCATTTCTAATTGCTCCAGTGCAAAGGACTACAATACGTCACCTTCGACGTCAAACTCAAAACTTGAATACTGCAAAGTTTCAAAATAAGAAAAATTTGCATTTGTGACTCTCTTCTTCTATTTTATACAAGAGTAGTGTACATTAGACGTTCGTTTTCACGAACCAGTAGGGAACAATAACTTTGATTTTATAATCAAAGATAAAAAAAATAAGTGCTTGATTTTAATTTTTTTTTAATTAAAATCACCTCATTGACTCGATAGATGTTCTCCTTTAATTTATAAAACTGTTCCAGATAAAATCTAGATAGTAATATCTAGATTTATCTAGTAATATATCGATAAAGATGTTCTAGATCGTAAAGATAAAAATCATTTAGTATACACTATATAAGAAACACATACAAAATGAAATCTTTACTTTTAAAAAAAATTTACTTTTATTTTATTGATGAAAAATGAAGCAATTTAATCACTTTTTTTGCTGTTTCAAAACCACATTCTAAAAAATACATATCTCCATTTATATATATTATACATATCTCCATTTATATATTATTATACATATGACGCATGAAAGCATTTCGTGGTTTCTCAAAAATGTACCTCATCTTGTTAGTCACTCAGCTGCCTGCTTTGCACTTCAACATTTCTTCTTGCTTAATTTGATCACAACACTCGAATATGTCATCTGCGGAGAAGACTGGTTCCATGGCTTGACCCTCCCCCTTTCTCCTCACAATTGTATGAGAATGTTTGACAAAATTTTCCCCTGCCATAATATTTTTCACATTTAATTGTCACAAATATCTTCTAAGATTTCCAGGACACTTTCTTAAAGAACTACGTTCAGTGCAGTTTTGAGTTCCACATAGTATCCCAACTTAAACAAATTTTATCTGTTTGAAAATTAAAACAGGAACTAACATATTTTCTTCTCCTATGACTACCCACCCGCTTATAGTGAAAGTAAGCGAAGTGTTGACATAGGAAGAGAGTTCCGCTCTGCGCCACCTGTAGCTCATTTCGAATCTGAAAGTTCTTTATCATTTTCATTCATTATGTTCTTAATTTTTTCATCATCCGATACTTCTTCCGAACAAATTATATCCAAGTCAACATTCAAGAAGTCAACTTGGGGCAGCTGTGGTCTCATGTATGAGTATGGGTTCAAAGTTTATGTATGAGTAACTTATCTTCACTCAAGACATCAGTCACATCTCTTGACTTTTTTCGGTTATACTGATTTCTTTCATAAAGCCTACCTTTGGAAATCCTCTAAATATTGTCTTCAACATCATTCCAAGCAAAGAAACCTTTTAAAAACTTTCTTCCCCTTCCACGTAGTCACTTATAAGAAGGGTTAAAATATGAAATCACAATTCTGTCATCCAATCTTGTTGTCTATTATTCACCTGCTTCAGAACATTATTCCCAGAATGTCTAAGAATCAAGAATGGTGTTTCGCTGTTCACAAATTTAAAGAAAATACATGATTAAAAATTCAAAAAACCCATAAATGGAAGATGGATGAAAATGAGTTCACAAAGAAAATGTTTTTAAGTTATAGTTCGTAAATGGGATTTAAAATTATTATTGTCTCTATGGGCAGCCTTTCATCCCTTCAGAGGGTCGATAAATGAGTACCAAGCATGCTTGGGAACTAAACACTAGGGGTTTCGCGTTCAGCTGACCACCTGAGCGGAACATCTGCTCCTGCACCCCAGAGCCCAATGTCAAGAAAACTGAGATGGACACAGGGCCTTCTATGGGCTGTCGCGCCTCTGAGTTTAGTTTAGTTTTTAGTTCTAAGGGCAATTAGCTCGTAGAATCATGAGTGCCTGGAAATTAAAGGTACCTAAAAATGAGCAGCTGTTGCATATCACTAAAACAAGTAGATTTTTTTTAAAAACATTTTTTACAATGCAAAATTCTTTTGAAATAGGCTACATTTCAAACAAATGAGCACCATATTTTTCATCATTTAATGAATACCAAATTCAAATATATGAACACCATATTTTTCAAAAATACTCTTATGGATCAAAAATATTTGTAGAACCTTTTTTTAAAAAACAAATCCTATTTAGTCCAATGAAGGTCAAGTACAGATCATAGCGCTTACCAAAGAATGGACTCATAGCGAATTGTTTGTAATTTATTTAAAATAGATATGAAGCGAATTGAAACTGGTTTCATATTATTAGATGGGCAATATATATATTATATGTGTCTAAAAGCACAGTAAAGCAAAATACAATGTATATTTCTCATTTAAACAATCCTGGAATCATCCTAATGCATAAATAAAAAAATAACTTAGTATGCAGATATCAAATATTGAGTAAATTGAAAAATAAGCACATTAAAACATAGACACAATTTGAAAACAAAGAAATAGTATGCAACACCTTTATTTCCAATAAATATGAGATATCATTACAAACTTTATTCATGCCATTTTTTGCCCAAAAATTTTATTGTTCATGTACTACTTCCATTTAATTTAACTCTTAAAATTAAACATGCATGTCAAAACATACAGCATGGTTAAATTACTTTGACATCCAGAATGTTTAGGATCAATTATTTTGTACAAATGTTCAATAAGTTAAATGACAAAAAATATAGGCACATTATTATTAAAAATCACAATTTATAAATCTACCTCAATACAGTTTGTAAACAGTACCAAATACATAAATGCTTTGGAAGAGCAACAAGATTCAGATTATATGGGCTTCAAAAAATTTTAACACTAAAAATAAATGGACAGTGCAAGATAAACAAGCAGCTTGAAAGTTAGACAACAAGAACCACATTCATTGCCACAATTCAGTATAGCTGAAGTCTCAGAATAGAACATACTGCCTCAAAAGAACAAGTAAATAAAAGTCAACCAAAGTAAAACTTTTTACTATGACAAATAGAAAATGCCTATATTGTCAAGGTGCAAAAGTAACTGTGCAAAAGTAAAATAATAATAATAAAAAAAATAAATAAATAATTAATTTGAAGATATTAAACAACATAAAATATTTTTCAGAACCAAGAAGAAATAAGATATTGCTGTAAGTTGTAAATATAGCATTAAACAAATATTGAGTAAAACATTTATCACATTAGAATAGAATAAATTTTTATACACAAAAACTTATATCTTAGAGTACTATCCTAATCTAGTCAACTGTTAGTTTTGATAAGTAAAAAAATGAAGAAGAAATCAAGGCGAAAAAGGCAGAATTATGCCATGCTAGTGATATCAACCTGTAGGAATATTTTCCATTGCTGCAGAGCTATTTTTCAATAATGACAAAAATAATTTTTTGCAAAACTTTACAAAAAGATGTTAAAATGAAACAATTCATTGAAATTTCATAAGTTACTAATTTTGTCAAACAATTAAATAGTTTTTAATTTATATTATTTGATGAAGTTTAACAATCTGTTAATAAAAGTACAGTATAGATTCTTACAGGTCCAACTGATAAAAAAAGGTAATTTTGTTCAGAGTAAAATTAAGAATTCACCACATTAATAGAGAAAACAAAATAAGAGAATAACTCCTAAGCAAGCAAAATCAGGGAGTTAAACATTCTACTAAATTCTAAAATATTTCCGCAATTATTCAATAATCTGAAATAAAATCAGCAGCAGTGGGTATCACTGACACCCTGACAGACAATATATTAATGCAATAGTAAATGATACTTTCATAAATTCTATATAATAGTCATAAAATTATATATATATATATATATATATATATTATATAGAGAGGGAGATTGAAATTAAAAAATAAAATGAATATTCTTGTTTATTTTATGCTAAAAATAGTCTGTTATAACAAATAATGCCTTTTAATAACTGCTTGTTTCATTAATCTCTACTGCATTCTAAACTCACTTAAATATACCTTAAATATACCTTGAAAATTTCAATAGACGTCACTTCTCGATGTCACCAACGACACCGTCCTAAAGCATTCTAATTCTAAGTTCAGCATGGCTTTTCATGTTACAACTGTTCGTTGAATTTTTATAACAAGCAAGTTTGTCATAACAGATTAAGGGCATGATTTGGATCGAAAATAATCAGTTTGATATGATAGCATCACTTATTTTTAGTTCAAGACTTATTAATTTANTTTTTTTACAAAAATTACAACAAATAAAATAGAACACAAAAAATAAATATTAGAGTAAAAATAACATGTAAAAACAGAAAATAAAATAAAAGAGAAAGAAAAAACAGTATAAAAAATGAACTATAAAGCGAGTAGCGAAATCAGATATACTTACATGGACGGGAAATTTTTCAAAAATGATTTAAAAATATTTTCCCAACAAGATTGCCAGATTACAAAATATGAAAACAAAAGCACCAATTGAGAGTAAGTAAAGGAATTTAAAGTGCCGTTCTTACTGCATTGCTGAAGTGATTTGTTATGCTGTGCATTGATTTGCTAGTTACCAAGGATGGGCCCGAAATGGATGTGCGCAAGGTAATATTATACTGGATAATTTAAAAAGTGGACCATAAATAATATTAGAAAACAAATATTTATTTAAGAAAAAATATAAAAATAGAAAAGAGAAACATAAATTGCCTGTTTTGCAAATAATTTTAGCCACGGATTTGCACACGGAAAAATTAATACAGAAATTTTTAGTAAATAATTTTACCCACGGATTTGCCCGAAATGGATTTGCACATGGAAAAATTATATAAATTATCAAAGAAATTACTTAGTAAATAATTTTGGCAAAGGATTTATCCGAAATGGATTTGCATATGGGAAAATTATATAAATTAACAAAGAAAATGTTTAGTAAATATATCCACAAAAATATACGATAAATTCAATGCTTTTATATAAAATTTTATTACTTTAGTTGGGTATCCATTGTTTTTTATCAAATTTTGAAAGAGTTTATTCGNTTTTGGATAAATAAATATTACTACATATTCTTTTAATTCTGTTCATTTCATTAAAAGTGGTATTTAAATAGATGCTCCTAGAAACATAAGAATTCCAAGTAATTAGTTTATTAATATTAAAATTTAATTCATTTCGTTTATCATATAAATCAACAAAGCAGATATTTTTAACTTTTATAATACCCAAATCCAAAAAATTGAAATTAATATTATTATCATGATTACAAAGCAAGATTAATTCCTCAGGGTAAATATCATTTAATAAAATAGTATAATCTTGTAAATTAAAGATAATTAAGTCATCAATATATCTAAAAACAAATTTAATACTAAGAGTATAATTTTTTTCATAATAATACAATAATAAGTTAGCTAAGAGAGATGAATAATTAGATCCTTGTGGTATTCTATCAATTTGAAGAAAAATATCCTTTCCATTGCAAAGATAATTATTAAGATAAAAATTAATCAGAATTTCCTAATAGTCAAAATCGCAACAAAGGATATTTTTAAAATCATTGTAATAATTCAAAAGAACATCTCTTAGTTCAGAAAGGGGAATGCTATTGAAAAGACCCTGGAAATCAAAAGTCGGAATAGAATTAATTTTATTATGTTTAATGAAATCTAAAATCGGCTGAGTATTAGTGATAATCCAAGAGAAACCTTCTTTAGAAATATTGTTAATAATTTTATTTAAGTAGTTAGAGAAAATGGTGCCAGGTTTAATTAGATAAGCATTAGAACCACATGTGATAGTTCTAAATTTTACCGAAATTTTATGAAATTTAGGACTGATAATTAAGTAAGGAAATTGTATATTGCTAATTTTAATTTTTAATCTCTTATAAAAAGTTTAACTTTTTTTAATGACAATATTATTATTGAAATTACTAAGTTTAAAATTTTTACTATTTTTTAATTCCGTATTTAAAATTTCAGCATAGAATTTTTTACAGAATATAGCATAATTATTGTTAGCTTTGTCTATGGGAGTAATTACAAAATTTTTTTGAAGTTGCTTAATTGATTGAACAATATTAGAAAAATTTGTTGAATTGTTATTCTTATTTAAATTATCCTTATTATTGAAAATAAAGTTTTTAAAGTAATAATAAACTCCCCATTTCCATTCTGTTAGCATACCTAAAGGTAAAGAGAATCTATTTGATATCTTTAAACAAAAACTATTGAGATCATTAAGAAAGTATTTTAGAATCTTATTGATTGATATATGGTAAATGGGTCTAAATTTTGTGCCTTTTATCATTAAATTCCTAAGTTCCAAGTTTTCTATAATATTTAAATTAACGGTAATAATATGTTTATGATGTTTATCAACAAAATCAAAATATTTCTCTTCCTCACGGTGACATTCATAATCGGATATATTAATACTCCCTAAATTTTTGTTTACATCATTATAACTAAATATAGTTCTACCAAGAGATTTATTATATTTAAAACTTTTAATTATGTTAAAATCTTTTAATGGAAATAAAGCTTTAATAAAGCTGATTTTACGTGTTATTTTTACTTATTGTGTTCTATTTTATTTGTTGTAATTTTTACAAAAATTTTTTTGAGTGCTCCTCAGACTATTTTATTAATATATTTTGCTTTGGCTATATTGATACAATATCAGAAAGCACTCCTTTTTGCGGATATAATCGTGTGGACTGATAGTTTTCTGTTTTTTTTATTTTTAATTTCAAAATTTCATCCTTTTTTTTAAAAATCAGTTGTTTATTATTTTTTTCATTATTATTCCCCCCCCCCCTTTTTTCATATGTCTATAATTTTCCTTTGTTTTATCTTCATTTTGAACTTTTATATATATATATATATATATATATCTGGTTATGATTAATTGCACACTGGCTATAATTATTTTTAACTTTAATAAAAGGTAGCATTAACTGCATTTAAAGAACTTTTAAAATGTTTCAGTATAAAATGTTTCAGTATCTTTTATAAAGAATTTAAACATTTAACAATATAATATACCTGGCTTTTAGAAATCTTATTCAACTTCAAGATTATTTTATAAAATAGAAAACTTTTGACTGAAGTTTTAAAGCCTATAAATAGATATTTAACAATGTTTAACTCATGACAGCAATGCAACTGAGCAGGAATATAAAATGTTAGAAAAAGCTAATATAAATAGTGAATTGCAACTAATGATATTAATGGAGAAATTTAAGTTAGTTACGTTTTGAAGCTCCTGTGAAAAAATCAAGAACCTTAAAAAAATTTCAAATAGGCTGTCAAATATTAAAACATGCAACTAAGTTAAGAAAAGTTTCAGACAACAAGTTAAGAAAATAGTTAATAGTAATAGAAAATAGACAATAGTTAAGAAAAGTTTCAGACAACAAAATTAGGTACTGGTATTAAGTAGGTTCATTAATTTGCATAAAAATTATGAACTTACTGATTATGAATTAAGCATCTGGCACTTGTTTATAATATATATATTACTGAACAATTATTTGTTCATGAATTAGCTTGATTCATTAAAATTTGAAAATTTAAAAAAATAGCATTGATAACATAATCTAAATTCTTACGCATGACTCATTATTAAGACTTAAGATTTTAAAAATAGTTCTTTTAAAACAGGATAAAAGTTCAGATATAATTAATATTTGTGTCATAAAATAAACTTTCCAAACTATATCTTGACTTGTTTAATAATTTAAAAAAGAAATAAGAGAATAAATTCTAGTCATTAATATTCTGACACCGTTTAAAATAGAGTAATCTAACATGAACAATCATAACAGTTTCGGAACTATCATTTCTTATATTTTAAAAGATGAGCAGTGTTCTTATAATTTGCTTAAAAACTTACCAAAATATATTTAAAAATTAGCACATTTCACAAAAATCAACTATATATCTTAAAATTTTCATCTACTGTTAATTTTATAACAGATAACATTTTAATTTAAAGCAAAATGGTAGGCTTTTTGATATATTAATACTACTATCACTGGATTAAGAAATTCAAATATATATTAATAATACATATTTCATTAAAAAAATAGTCAATATACCTTTCTAAAGAATTGGTTACTTAAAATAACAGTCAAAATTAGACAAATATTCAGTTAATTAATTTATAAATTAAAAGTTTTTTAAAATAAATGTTGTTATGATGATATTACATGAAACCATTATTTAAGAAATACTGAAAATGTAAGCAATAAGTATTCAAATTGTTATACTTCACATTCAGAATTAAAACTAACTGCATAGTGAAAAACTTCAGAATCTAATTTTTATGATATATTTATTCTAAATGCACACACTTTAAAAGCTGAAATAATGACAGCATTAATGCTTTATTTTAACTGATTTAATTATTTTAATAAAGTAAAACCCTACATAAGATTAAATTTACAAAATGTTTGCAAAAAAACGATCAATGGTTGTTTGAGTTGCAGTATTTAAAATTAACTTTTCAACATCATTTGAGAGTTTATAGAAGTTTGTATAGTTTTCGATATTTCCTCCTCTTTGTTCTAAAGCTTGCCGCAATACATTAAGTGCTTTTCTGACTTCCATTGAAGATGGCACTAATGAGTTTATTTCATCTTCTGAGTTGAGTTGAAACAATGTCCCATGAGTTACGAGTCAAATGCATTGATTCCAAAATAGTAAGGGATTTCGATACCTTGTTTGCAGTTAAGAGTTCGGAAGAGCTGTCACAGTCTATGTCACTAATGATTTTTTGAACAACCATTTTTCTGTAATGAAACTTGAATGATCTTATGATTCCCTGATTAGGGGGTTGAATAATAGCTGTAGTGTTGGACAGTTTTTGGAAATCTATTTATGTTCTCTGTTAAGATAGATAACAAAAGAAACTTCTCTCCTTTCTATGGTTCATTCAATAAAAAGTAAAATAAGAATTCGACCCCCTGTTGAGTGAGATAGGTTTCTCCAAACTTCATTCAAGTCAAGGAATTTACATTGATAAATTGATTTCTACAAACTTGCTGCTTACCACCCACATTTTTCCTTAACTCTTACACTATGTATATCACTGGGAAGTGCTAACCACACCTGTTTCACAGGTTTGTGATTAACTGTTGCTTCTTCTAAAAAAAATCTTTAAACTTTGAAAAAATAAAATTTTAAAAGGATGTTCTTAACAGGATGTTCTTAAAAGGATGTTATTAAAGGATGTTATTAAAGGATGTTCTTAACATGTATTAATATTGTAATGATTCGGTTCTTGCCGATTTGATTTCATAAAGCGGCTGATTTTATTATCTGGAGATTTTATTAGCGGCGGGCACTGTAATTTGAACATTAAAGATAAGATTGGTTTGCTATGAGGTAGCAAATGATTATTCGTAGGGAGCCAGTGAATTATTTCTAAAATTGTCTTATGAAGTTGCTGAAAAAAATAATACAATTCAGTGGAGATATTTTTTAAGGAAATCATAATAAAAAAAATAAAAATAATTAAAATATATAATTAAATAATTTTAAAAAAGTATTTTCAAAACCAAGACAAGAATCATATTAGTTACTAGAGTTGAGCAACAAAACATTTATTCTTAACCATTGTGATAACAATATTTGATTTATATTGAGAAAATTTTAATGCATATTGAGTATATGATAATTTTCAAAAATGATAAATATCAAAAACACAATTATCAATTACAGTTCTTGAACATCAAAAAATTGCACTCTTTATTTAAAATGACAAATATAGAATGTGATAATACCAGGAGTATTACCGACATTGATAATTATAGATTATAATATTACGCTGAATTTTATATTTTGCTTGGTTAACAATAACTTGACCAAAGTCAAGTTAAATTTGAAAAATATTGTAATACACTGTGAAATATGTATGTTTCATGGCAATTTATCATGATATTAAAATTCTAATTAGGTCCCATTAGTTACATTTTAAAAAAAATTGTTAATAAAATATTAGATAACAGACAGATTTTCATGCTTAAAATATTATGTAACAAGAAGTAGAGTTCAAAAATTTAATTTTGAAATTATATAATGAAAATATGGAATATCCCATTTGCTAGTAAATTTACAAACATTTAATAAATCTCTAAAAACTTGAATAGACAAAAAACTGCAAATATATTTAAATAAAAAAAAGCTTATATACATAATTATGAAATAAAATACAAACATTGCCCAAGCTGAAGACATTAAGCAGGCTTTGTTGCAGGCCAAAGGAAAAATCAGGGTAGCAATGAAAAAAACACGACAAAATTGGAACAGATTTGGAATGGCAGAGCATTTTTTAGAACAGTTAATTAAAAAATATAATAGTAACTCTACTTAATAGTAACAAAATAAAATTTAACAGCAAAAAAATTACTTGTTGATAGCAAAAAGTTTTAACAGTTTCCAGAATAATTTTATCAATACAGAGCAAATAATAGCTCCAAATTAAAATATGGAAAAATTTGATGGGATTGTTGCATTAAAAAAATGAACAGTATCAATTCGTCAATATTTTACTCATACCAATATATAATTCAAATGTGAAATTGAACTGAAGATTTCTTTAATCTAATTAAAGTAGGGCTTCAATAATCTCAAAACTAAAATGCAATGAATATGTTGCTTAACATTTATGTACAACACTAATTTTAGTGAGCAATCTCCTAATTCATCATTTAAAAGTTTTATGACTGCTTGTTGACTGAGATCACATGAAAGAAAACAATCAATATTTGTGAAACTGGAAAATCTTACAAGATTTTTTGTTGTATTTGTTGAAAATAATAAGTAAGCATATCACCCTTGAAATCAACATCATAAAAATTGGATGTTGCAAAATTGCTTATCAATTTTCCTTTCGATTGAATGACTTAATTCCCAAAGAGGTTGAAACAATGAATCCTCTGGGTAAGGTTATAAATATCTAAACCATGTAAATAATCAATGAATAAACAGTCCCTATATTGGAACTATCAAATATTGCGATTTTGACAAGCATTAAAAAAAAAAAAGAAAAAAGATATTGGATCAAAATTTTTCAATTCTTTAAATCTACTTTTTCAAAAATCTGAACTTTAATTCCTGGAAAATCGAATATTCTATACACACACAAAATTCAGGACAAATACGGATAAAATACTTTTTATTAGGAACATTAAGATTATCAGGACAATTACTAACCTGACTTATTTTTAAATTCTAATTTTCTAAATTCTAATTTTTAAAAACAGCAGTCTTGAATATAAAAACAAACTGAGATCAAGCGTAAATAGAAAAAACTTGATTATTCTGTCAAGAAATTAAAATGAGGTTAATTTCATACACACACAATGTAACCAACAGACATTTGTAACGATGGGATTATTTTTTTAAATACTGTTCAAATTTTGTAAATCAAATCTTAAACCCATATCAATGACTATTACTAACTCTGTTCATTAAGCTCATTAGTTATGTAAACTAATAACTGGCAATGTATGGATAAAAAAAAAAATATATAAAAGAGTAAAGGAAAAAAATTTAGATTGGCTAAGTAAATAAAAAATAATACAGGATAT
>NC_092215.1:3999826-4056102 GCF_043381705.1 Parasteatoda tepidariorum
TATATATATATATTTGAAATATATTCATAAAAATACATACATGGGTGGTTTTTTCTGCAATAAATTGTGGTTCTCCATCTCCTAAAATTCTGATGAAAAGTTTAATAGCATGATCCAAAAATGAAGGATATTGTGGATTACTAACAGTAGTCTGAAAAAATAAAAGATTACATTAATTACAAAATTATAACACAAATATTTCATTAAAATATTATTATTTTTAGTTAAACATCTATTCAAATTCTTTTATTATTATTTGTTATTTAAAAAAAATATTTTTATAAACATAGTATACTTGATTTCAATGGTGTACCTCTAGTCCTTAAGTTTCAAATTCTAACTGTGATGCATCAAAATAAATATTTATTTTTTCTTCATTAGAGTATTAAAACTAATAACACGTTTATCGTTAATAGTCTATTAATACTAATATAGGAGGGAAGATAAATAGTAATTTTATGTCTCAGCTTGCTTAAACAGTTTTTAAAAAGCTTTTGAGCTAAACATATCACTTGAATGCTCCTTAATTCTTAGAATTTAAATTCTTATTTGCCATTAAATTAAATTCAATGATTTTCATACAATTGGTGCTAAAACGTTAATTTCTAAATAAATAAGTTCATCAGTATATGGGAAACTAAACTGCCAATTGTATTTAACGAAAAAGAAAAAAAAATTGGTAAAAAAGTGCAAAATTAAACCAAAAAATATGAGGCAAATTTAAATAACTATAACAGGAGTTTCCAACTTACACGAGGCCGGGGGCTACAATTAAAAACACAAATCAAATAGCAGGCTGCAACTTTATCAAAATTTTATGTAGGACTCTTATGTTTGAAGGAACATTAAATATTACTGTCAGATTTTTACCAAGTTGTACAAAACAAAAGTATTGAATTACAAATTAAAATAAGAAATAGATTTTTAAAAATATTTAATTGCATAATAAAAAAATTTGGGCTACAATAACTTTAATGTGCACCCATGTATTAAACAGTTAATGTGCAACAAATATCTAATTGTTATATAAAACTTTAAAAAGGTTGGTGTTAAAATTTACATAGTAGCACACAAAATGTTCAATGACATAATTGAGGTTTGTCTGCTGCAACCACCAGAGAATAGATATTTACATTTTAAATTTAAAATTTACAAATATGTGTGTAAATACTTTCGTCCGAAATGAGTGGTTTCAAAAAGTTAAATCGGAGAATTTCTTCCAGAAAATTTCTGATACACACATGCTAAATTATATTCACAAAATACAAAAAAATTAAATAAAAAAGAGCAACATACACGACTATTTTTGTATTTTAATAAATATTTTCTTGGATGCAAAACCTCAGAAAAATGTTTTTTTACACCGTTGGTATGATAAATGTCACAAAAACGAAGAAATTAGGTTTTTATTAATGAGAAAAGTATTTTAAACCCGTATAGATTTTTTACGAAAATTGTCAGCAAAAAAACAACAACTAATTTATTTTAGTTCGCGGGTCACAAAAAAAGGCTTCGCAAGCCGCCAGTTGGAAACCACTGATCTATAAAATGGGGAGGGGCTTAAAAGGTTCCTGTAATTTGGTAGTCAAAATTGAATTGAACGCTGGGCTTAAAGGCACAATGATTTTAATACATATGTAGGGTTCCTACACTATTTTGAGAAAACAATATCCTGACTTTTGCAGGTTTTTCCTGACCTTTTACAATAATATTCCTGACCCGCCGTTTCCCAGTTTTGTAGTTAGGTACGAAAACGATTTAAATAAAAAGATCAAGAAAATCTGTTGGATTATGGAAATATTATTTTATTTAATGTTAAGTGGAACCAAATGCGTGAGTGTCATCAGGATATAAAGGGTTAATCAAATCAGCGAGATATGTATTAGTATCCTCAAATAATATTTACTCTTAAAACATACTAGAACATTTGTTACATTAAGTTATTAATTTTTAAAAATCACTAATTCACTTCAAACTGACTTTTCTTTTAAAAGATAATATTGAAATATAAAGGGGTTGAATATTGAAATATAAAGGGGTCAAGAAAAGTTAATTATATACAAATAAAAATTCAGATAGAAAAATTATGCAACTTGTGAGAAAAATAAAATCAAAAATACTATCTTATTTTTTTCAGTCTTTTTAAATTTATTTCTGTAATACTGTAAGCTTCCGGAGAAACTCAGGGGCTCCTATGTTACATAATATTTCTCAACATATTTTTCTGTTTGACAATTTCTGAATCAAGAACATCCAGTTCTGTTGCAGCAGTTTTTCTTATCGTCTTACCGCAGTTTTTCTTACCGTCGGTTACTTAACTGCTGGTTACTTGACCGACAGTTACAGGCATTTTCCTATGGGATAAGAAAAAACACATGTATGATTCCCCTGCTTTTTGTTTTTCTCTCGGCTAGTTATTTATTTCATTATAATGTCTCAAAAGCTTTATTTCACAAAGACAGGAAAGGAATTGCTGATGCAGCTGGTGGAGCCTAAGCTCATAATAATTGAAAATAAAGAAACAAAGTCGTATCAGCAAAGAAAGCCAAAGCTTTCGTGGAGATTGCAGGGCAGTTTAATAAAACTGCTGGAGTGAATCCGAGAACTGCCTTGCAATTGCGGCAATGTTATCAAAACATTAAAAAAAAAAAAAAAAACGTGAAAGATAGGCAGCATTTAAGGTTAACTGGGGGTGGGGAAAATTCATGCCCTCAGTTAACGGAAACGGATGAAAGATACCTGACATTGCCACTACTAACCCATCTGTTGAAATCAAGATATGACTGTGATTTTATGGATTTAGAAAGTAAGTATTATTTTATAATTTTGAATTATAACATTTGTGTTCAAAATTAATGTTCTGAAATCATACTGAAGCTCTGGGAATGATTTGTAAAGTAATTTTCAAAAATTGCAAGTTTAGTTATTAATTTAAAATGTAAAAAGGAAGTAACTCTAACTTATAAATTAAAATGCAAAGTCAGTAAATTTTGATTATGAAACATGGCTGGTAGATGTTTCTGTCTTTTTTTTTTTTTTTTTACCTGATTGTAAAATATCAATGTGGTTTTTTATTTTATTGAAATATATCGAATGAGTTAAAAGTGCCATTTGATTTTATAATTTTTAAAAACTTTAGCTATTGAAGGTTTCAGTCCATTTAATTTATTTCCTCGTGAAACAAATCAGCACATTTAATTCTATATATCTGATTCTTAATAGTGTTTGTTTTATCTATTGTACTAATATTAAAATATATATATAAAATCATGTGAGTGATATTTTCATATATAATTTTAATATTTTTCTGTAAATGTATGGTGTTAATAGAATTTTATGCTCAAGAAATCATCGAGGTGTAATGACTATATGTTTCTATGACAGTATTTTGTGTTTCAATTTAGTGGTTTTATGCTAATTTCACTCGTTGTCAAAAGATATTATTTGAATTTATTATGACAATGAACTACTATGCTATGTTGATTTTTTTTGTTGAGATCCATATGGTAGAATTGTGGTGACATTGTCACATGTTACAGAATTCCTGCAGACAGGTTTTTCATTTGGAAAGCAAGAAAAGTTAAATTTTTTATCTGAAAAATTTTTCGACATATATTTTTTTCTACCAAACTTTTTTTACTTTCTGCAGAATCATGTTTGAAAAATTCCTTTCTCACATATCAGTGTTTGAAAAAAAGGCTCCTGATTAAAGTAATTTCCATATAGCAAAATTTTTATAAAGGTTAAATTTATAAATATTTTTAGAAGAGGAGAATATCGTCAATATTAGATTAGAATATGTAATCTTTCAGATTTTAAAAACATTATATTTATTACTTAAGAATATATATACTGTTCTGTCCCATACACTAAAGACTTTTTGTAAACAAAAAGCACTTTTGTTACATTAAATAAGTAACATATATATATTTGCTACTACTAAAAATATCTCTCAGAAAGGTATTAGTATTACAGATAATTATTGTAGAAAGCTCGAAAAATTCTCCCACAAGGGTTGAGATATTTCTACATTGTGATGTGTTAAATCAACTACAAGCATCAAGGCACATTATTTTTACATTATTGAAACATCTAAAAAGTTGCACAGGTTGATAAATTGTAAATCACACAATGTCATAATTGGGAACTTTGAGAATAAAATATAGCATAGAACCATCGAAATTTTCATTAGAACTTAAACAATGTTTATATTAGTTGAATAATGTTAATAATTGATTAACAATATCAGGCAGGCTGAAAACATGTACGATAAATATATTTTAAGCTTAATGGATGTCAGAAAACAAAAGTGAATACTAAACATCTGTGGGGAATTACATTCAAAATTTGCTTTCATTTCCTCTACATATCCTTTTTTAACCCTTTCGCGACATTTTTTTACAACCGAACATTTTTGGTAGCATAAACTATGAGTAGGGCAGCATTATGTATGGCAGTGCCATCTATGTTCTGTGAATGAAAATACCTTAAAAAATATTGACGGGACTGGTAGGAAAGTCTCCCAATTAGCCAGAGAAGCGTCTCTGTCCCAAAAGATTTTTTTGAAATTTGCTTGGGACGTATGTGTCGCGTTAGGTGCGAAAGGGTTAAAGAATGTAATTTATATTACACTTTGTATTGTGTACCTATGAAATAAGGAAGTTTGAATTAACCTACAATATATGTACATATCATAGGTAGCAATATTTTTAGTCTAGAATTCTTCTGATTTTTTTGTTTGATGAATTTTTTAAATGTTAAACTCTTGGAATATTACTAATTAGTGTTTTTTTCATTTTTAGATGAACCTGAAAGTATTCTTCCTTGTGATGCTTTAGATGAAACAAAAGTAAGAAGTATTTTTATTTTGCTAGCAAATAATTATGGAATAAATAACTTTGCCTCATAATTATTATGCTGCACATGTATTGCTTAAATCTAATGGCGCAGCTAAGGTTTTCAGCATCTAAGGACAATTTCATCAACTATTCAGTTTTTGTACTACTTGAAATTTTTTTTTGTGTTAACTATATTTAATTTACCATCAGTTTGCAACCTCAAATTATCTCGTGCAAATGAAAAAAGTTAAATATCAGTCTTTGTATATGTTTAAATCTTCATAATCTGAAAAATTGTCTGCATTATTTTCACTTTTGAACACCAGTTTTTTTCCATATAAATTCATTAACCAGTGTATATACAATTATACAAAAAAAAGTCATCTACCCCAAAAATTGGCTAACTTTCACTCTCTGTAGATTGTTATAAATAAAAGTGTGATAAAACAAAGCATATTGATGAATTCTGCTAGACCTATAATGTGAAATATTTGCAATATATACATACCCGAGTTAACTCAGGACTCGAGATAATCTGGGAAGGGGTTAAAAATCTGTTATTAGTCTCTGCATTTTTATACATGCTAAAGGATGCCATGTGTTCACAAATATCTTAACAAACCACCAGGAAATAAACTTTGTAGCTGCATTCAATTTTCATGTAATGTAGCACTATGTCAAATTTACTTTGAATATTACAGGATCAAGAACAGTTAACGTCAACACCATGTCCTTCCCAGGTGGCAGGAACTGAGGAAACTCCTGCCAAGGTCACCTTCAAACTGAGCTTCTCAATGTTCCACAAACAGGCCAAAAAATCTGCCCCCTCTGCCGCCCAAAAAGCTGCTGGTTCATTGAGGAAAAGAATAAACTGGAGATGGAAATAATGAGAAAGAAAGAGGAGCGGGACATTGAGGAACATGGTCTAAAGATCAGGCTGCTGTCTGCGCAAGAAGAATTTCAAGAACATTTAAACCGTGTTATAGCTGAAGACCCAAAATGCTTAAACATTTTAAATTATAAATAATTGCATTACTATTTTAGTGTGTTGTGTATCAATGTTATTCAACCCATGTTTCATAATTGTTAAATAATGCAATTTTCCACATAATTTTGTCAGTGTGAACATAAGAATTAATAGTTCATTTAAATTAGAGCATTGTCTTATTGAGGGCAGGCTTAATTAATGTTAATAGACTAATTTCTTATTTCTCAAAGTTGATGGAGATGAAATCATGAGAACCAAAACTTGATAGCAATTTTGACATTAATAGCAATAACTCCTGAAAATTCTATATAGTTACTGCCCTAAAAAGTAAATATTTAAATGCACGATTTAAATTTTCCATATTGTTCGAAATACATTCTGCTATTTAAGAACAGTGTTGAACAGAAAATAAAATTTTTTTACTTCTCAAAAGAAAAATCCTTCTGTATTAACTCTGTAATTTTCTGTGACAGTGTCGTTCTGATTCTGCCATCGGACTACTGGTCTTAAGATATTTGATACAATTGCAGAAAGAAAAAAAAATTGTGAAACAGAATTCTTACAGTTTTAGAAAATATTTTTTTCACATACAAAGATATTGTAATATTATTTTAATGAATTGGAATAACAAATTTAAACAGCAAATGAAACATTAAATAGAAAAATGCAATTTTTCCTAAGTCAAAATTTTGTTTTTAGAATTTCAGCATTAGTTATTAATAACAGTAGATATGAACCAGTATTTTTAAAGAAGAGAATTTGACAAACTATAAAACATAATTTAATATATTCAAGTTTAAAAAAGACAAATTTTAGTTAAAATAATTAGAAATAAGAACATTTCATTTCGCAAATCCAGCAGAACGTCCAGTAATAATTTCTTGATTTTCTGGAATCTTTGCTTTAGCAATTTTTCCATCTCTAGGTCCATAGGTGGCTCTTCATCACCTACAGCAAAATAAATTAAAAAGGTTAAGTAACTAAAAATTTTCTTTAATATCTCGACATCGGCTTTTCGATTCACATTTTCATGGTAATTCTATTGTGACAACTATAGGCAAAAATTTACAATTAGAAATTAGGGACCATTTTATTTAACATTATAACAGTCATTGAACAGCCAGCTAATTCTTTTGCTTACAATATTCAACTCTGCAACCTTGAAGTTTTGAACCTAGTCCATAAGACAAGGGAACACCTGGATATAATAATGGAAAAAACATCAAATATGAAAAGGAACACTTTATCTATTTGTATAGAGCTATTCAATAAGTTAAATATTTAATTTTAAATGTAGAAAAAAAAGTGCAATCTTTTTTTTTTTTGTAGGGCACACAGCATAACAAGCTTAAACTTATCATTATAAGTTACAAAATATTTAAATATATTGTGGCATGACATTATATATATTGTGGCATGACATGCTGGCTTGCACTCGAATATAATTTTTACCCCTTTGAAAATCTTAGTAATTTCAAGCTTTATAATTTTTAATCAATTATTAATAGGTAAATATAAACCTAAACTTAACAGCAAATTTAAATTAATATATTAAGTATTATTGTTGATATATCATATCATAAATTAATATAGCATTGCAACTTACTTAAAAATTACTACAAATGATTTTTTTTCATCCCTTCTTGTACAGTTGCTCAATTTTTGGTAACATAAATTGATCACAAAAATTGATTGAAGTTTAGTAAGGTACTCACCTAAATTTAAAGCAATGTTATGAAGTACACAACATGCAACTATTATAGCTGAAACATTATCAATGTGGCATGACATGCCCAGGCTGAGGCAAGGGAATCTTCTTTTTAAAATGCCATAGCTTCGCTCCACAGTATTTCGTGTCAATATATGTGCCTTGTTATATCTGAAAAAAATACCAACCAGCCTAATTACTTTACAGTTTTTATATCTTTTCTACTGAAATTATTTTAATTTGAGTTTGGGTTTATATAAAATAATATAGTGTAATTTGGTACATTGCCTATACTATCAGATGTCTGTCCAGGACGAATTTAATACCCTGTAGCGGGGCCTTCACAAATTCAACTTTAAGGAAAAATGGTAGTTTCACAAAATACTTTTTCTTAAAATTTTCTTATTCTACCCCGTAAGAAGCAATAAATTCATATTTTTGTGTTGATTTTTAATTTTCACAAATTATGTCTAAATTTTACCAAACAAAAAAAAAAACAAAAAACTCTCAGAAAAACCTTAATAGACCCCTGATTATGTTAACAGGTTCTTAGAAATCTCATATGCAGAGACTAGGCAGTGAATGTATACTAGCAAATGGATGCTAGAATTATGAAAAGAGATACAAAACTTAGCAGTTTAACAAAAAATAAACCCCACACCTCAGTATCAACATAAAATTTTTAAAAAATCTGGCAGAAGATTTAAATCTTAAGGCCAAAAAGTCGGTTGAAAATGTAATATTTAAAGTGGTTCAAAATATATTTTGAAACTCGCATGATGTGACACTGAATAATAATTAATCATACACTGGTACTGTATAGATAGTAAATATATTAAAAATGATATTTTTTAGCTATGTATTTTTAGTCATAAAAGATTTTTATTTCTTATCAAATTTGATTCTAAATTATTTTTTTTCAATAATCAGAACTGAATAATTGTACAAATAGAAAATAATAATTTCCTACAATAAATAGTACCAACATATTATTCAGGCACTGTTTTCCATGAGCTACCGCTTCTTCTTCAACTAATATTAATCATCATCTTCGGAATAAATATTCTACTAATATTACCTTCCCCCAACTATAACAACTTTCTTTATAGAGCAACATTGTTTAGAAGGCTGTTTACACTGGCAAGAAATATTCCAAAGACATACCAAGCAAAAAGTACATTTTTTGACTACACTAGCCTACCAGGATCAGTAAAAAATCAAATTATTTCAAAACCTGCCCAATGTATTTGTTACAGAGAGGTATTTATATTCTCGTTGCTGTAATCTACTAAGTTTTTACAATCAAGAATGTTTAATAAGCAGAAGATTTCTAAAGTAAAAATTTATACTTCTCTATACCTTATGATAATTAGGAAACAGAATCCTATACATGGTTTAAAGTATTAAAATTAATGTTTTAACAGCTGCATAAATTTAGAGTATTCCTATCTCAAATTTTTTAGCTTTTTGTTTGTTGCTGGTTATTTGGAGATTTTGAGTAAATGTAATATTTAATAGCATGCAAGCAGCTATGAACTGCAATGCAACAAACTAAAGGGCTTCACAAACAACTAATTTTTAAAATGAAAAATACCGCAGATTATTAATACCATATTTATCAAAAAATGGTAATAGCTGGCTAATAAGAAATTGCCCTATTACAAAACACATATAACCAATAATTATGAAGTGATTTTATTTGTAAATGCAATAATACCATGTTTTAAAGTATACAAAAATCATTTTAAAATTTACAAATGCAATTACGTAGCTCAATTGTGCAGGTGAATTTGGTCCCAACACAGGTGTCATTAAAAAAGGCTGGCAGCCACAACCATTATCGCCTAAGAGATGATAGTTTTTATAGATCAGATTCGTCTGTAGATCTAGACAGACAGCACTGTTACTGAAAATTTTGCTGTCATGCACAGATCCAGGCCACCGAGCCACAACATTTCTGATCGACAAGTCTGCATCGCAGACTGTCTGTACCTTAAGCAAGAAAAAATCCTTCCGACACCGGAACCTTTCTGCATCTTCTTCACCAGGAGAGAGAATTCTCATATGTGAACAATCTATTGCTCCTAGCATTCCAGGAAAGACAGCTATGTTGAAAAACTTTTGAGACACCTAATGGGGAAAAAATGTAAATGAATATAATTTTAGTTTAAATATTTTTGTGAAGTCTGAGTACTTTCAATTGCTCTCAATTTTTATTGAGAACTTTTTTGTACTTATTATTCAGATATATGAAGTGGCTGAAATTTTGAATTTGGCTGATGCTAAGAATGCTCATAACAACTTTTATCTCTAATTATAAATGGTGAGTAAAGAACAAAATTTAAAACTAAGAGTTTGTTGTTTCACGTTTGTTGTTTCACGTTATGTTGTGATTTATCAATAAATGTCTTGTTAAACGTTTGGATCATGTCATCTATTAACGATATATATTAACGAACACGCATTATTTACCTTCACTTTAATGGTGACTTCCGGACATTTTATTTTCGTTTTGATGTGATTCTGTACTTTCGTTTTCTCGTTTCGCTCCGGACATTCTATTTTCGTTCAAAATGACTGAAACTGCTGCTGTAAAAATTCCAATTTTTATTCCCACAGATCCTGCTTTATGGTTCACTATGGTTGAATCTACGTTTCAACTAGCAACTCCTAAAGCCATTACAGATTCCAAAACCAAGTATAATTATTGTGTTGCTAATTTATCACCAGAAATTGCCATGATTGTTCGGGATATAATAATTTCGCCGGACATATCTGATCCTTTCAAGAATTTAAATTCCTTCGCGTGATGCAGCGAAGAGCTGAAAACCATAGCGTATCTGATACTCTCCTTCTAGAATTATTTCTTCAACAACTACCCTCTAACGCACAATTTATTTTGGCCTCAGTACAAGATCTCTCACCATTAAAAGCTGCTGAAATTGCCGATAAAGTTTTGGATATATCACCTCCACAATTAAGTGCTGTTTCCTCTCAAAATTATTTACATGCTGACTCTGAACTCTTGAAAGAAATAAAACATTTGAGAGAAGAAGTTGCTAAAATGTCTCTGAGACATTCCAGAAGTGTTACTCGCACTCCATCTCCATATCGAAATAATTTTCGACAGGTAATGAGGTGGCGCTGCGAGCGCATATACCTTGTAAGTAAGCCCAACTATAACTTCCACTCACAACAGCTCTTGTTCTGACATTCTGAAGGAGATAGTAGTACATCTACTTTAACGGTCCTTTTCGTTCTGGACTCCCAACAATTGTTTTACGTTATCTTGTGATTTATCAATAAATGTCTTGTTAAACATTTGGATCATGTCATCTATTAACGATATATATTAACGAACACGTATTATTTACCTTCACCTTAAGTTTTTAAAGACTTAATTTTTCGTAATTTATGAATGGTTAGAAAAATAAAAAGACTTCATGTTTTAATAAACATTGATATTTTTTAAAATGTGTTTTTAAGAAATATATTTTCATACGAGAGGTTCTAACAAATGTGTGATTGTTTAAAAATAAAGATATTATTTCTTTCTTTTTGAGTACAAATAATTTAATATAATTTTTTAATTTCATTAATTACTTTAAATTCTTTTTCACTGGCTTGACATCCCTTTGTATACCCTGACCTCCTCATCTCAGTTGCATATCAATGTTCTACGAAATTTTTTTCTTTCTTAATATTTTCTTAATATTTTTCGTATTTACTTGNATTTTTGTAAAATCCTGTATGATTTGACATGGAATGACCCTAATATTTTTCGTATTTACTTGTAAAAATACTTTTTTAGAATTTTAACGTTTTCTTCTAGATCTATGTAGTTTTCAGTCGCAAAAAGTTTTCTAACTTAAAAGTTTATAATCCAGTTGATAACTAAGGTAGAAACTAATGTACTCTCTTATCTTATGACTCGACAAATGCTAATGGTGAGTGCATGTGAAGCGCTCCTATTGATAGACAGTTCTGTACTACGCCACCTGCAGCTATTTTTAATTGCCAATAAACAAAAGTTAACCAAACATTAAATAATAGCATCCAGAGGCACAAACTATATTATCTGACAGATTTCTGTATCCTCATTTGTGGCATAATAATCGTCAAGTCTTTGGTTTTCCAGACAATGGCCCTTGATAAAAATTACAGAGAGGGACCAGCTTAAAAGGTATAGATTGTAGCCACCCCCAGGCAAATATCAACATGTTTTTATTAAAAAATAGCAAGTTTAAAATCCAATTGGCACCTTAGCAATTGTGGTTGGTGTGAAAGATCATGATAAGAAGATATCCCCATAATGTCCATATATTGATGATGTTACAATATCATTGTTGTGTTTTTCAATTAAATAATGATCACTTTAACTCAGAAAAATTACTGTATATTGGAATATTTAACATAATTGAATATCAAGTGAATCATAATATCTTACAGTATAACCTTGAATGTAAGTGATAAACAAAAAATAATTTATAAAATGCATTTCATAGATATTAATTGCGTTGTATGTGTAAGCAAGTTAAAAAAATAAATTTCACTTACCTCTGCACATTCTTCTTTGGTCTTTGGGAAGAAAATGAATTCCTTACACAGAGAAGCAAGGACTTTGCTAACTCTGTGTATGACTCGACATATTGTAGACTGGCTTACCCGAAAACAATCTCTGAGAAGAAGCTGAAAACTTCCGGTAGCATAGTACCGGAGTGCAATAAGTAATTGTTCTAGAGGCGATATGGCATTATTTAAGGTCGATGACTGTTATAATTCTTTGCCTATAATTGCTAATAAAGAGGAAACACTTTCCTTATCCAGGTGAAATCTTTTTTTGAAACTCGTCTCGTCCAACTCATCAAATGGGCAAATTCGAATATTTCCAACATCTCTTTGTTTTTGATCCTCAAGTTTTTCTAAGAATTCTAATTCTTGAATTAAAGAATAATCCTCCATTATAAAAAAAAAATACTCTAAGTATAAAAACAAAATAAAACAGACAAAAATAGCGCCGGCGAAGAAAACGAAGTAAACAAACACTCGTTTACTGCGCACGCGCGTTTATGCAGACCAGGAATATCTTCAGGTTAAAGTTACTTAACTCTGCGTTAAATTAACTCGCAGTTACGTGTACGGAGGAATGAGATTTTTAACTCTAACCAGGAGTTGTTCGCACAAAACCTGTTTTGAACTCTGACCGAGGATTAGGATTAATGGTGAATACGGGCGTAAGTGGTACAGGGACCAGATCCTTACATCCTACGTGAGACTTTTCCACAGAGAATTTGGACCAAATTTCATCTTTATGAACAATAATGCCTATCCACACAGGGCTCAGTTGGGTGAAGAATACCTCCAATTGGAGTGGCATAGATGCCCCTTGACCTAAACCCATATGGGACATCTTTGGACAATCACTACAGCTTGAAGATCAGCTCCTAGGACCATCTATGAACTGAATGGTGCCTTGATGCAAGAATGGCTATAGTTTTCACACGGATCGATAAGAATTCTGAGAAAATGTATGAAACACCAATGCAAGAGTTGTATAGCTGTTCGAGGCAATCACATACCATATTAGACAAGTTTTTCCTCTGATTGACAGGATGTCATCAGCTGCTGTGCTGGGCAGGTTTCTTTATTTAGGGCAGGTTGTGCACATTTTTATTTTACCATATGTCTGGTGTTGAATTACTGTTTAATGAGATTGTATGTCGCCAGCCATCTTTCATCATAATGCAACCCTTTAAACTACTCACTCTTGTTCTTGATGATTGAATTGTTAAGAGCGTATGGTGGCTCTCTAATGTAAGTTCATGGGTGAACTAATCTATTACCTTTGTTAAATAAATATTTGTTAATTATTATACAGTCCACAGTTCCTTCAATTTCAACTATTGAGCTATCACGGGACCGTACAGTTGGTCCTAAGCAACCAGAGTCGAATATGGCTTCTTTGATATCTTTGAACCGCCAAAGAGGGATCGTACAGTTGGTACACCATATATTGGTCTTATATCAGATGATATTTAGACCAGGTGTTGGTGCCTCTCTCGGCTTTGGCTTCGTTTATCTTTTAATTTGGCGGAAAGAAGAGCTCTTATTGTTTTTTGTTTTGATATAGTCGGACGTCTTCATATGGCGTCATTCATCGTTTCGTTAATAAATTGTTAATTAGTAATCGTTTGTTCTTAATCATTCGTAAATACAGTCCGCATATCAACCCCCTCAACATGTTCCTGTCTACCCGGAGTTCAAACCTGATATAATTCGTAAATATTAATTTTGATCAACTTTCGTTTTTGTTTCGTCATAACTTCGTTTTTGATTTCGTTTTGATACATTTTTGATTTGCAAAATTACTGATACTGAGAAACAATATGAAAAGAGCTTAAAACAATTAAATCGTCGTCGTGGCAGCTCTAAAAGCAAAATTACTAGGTTGGAAAGATGATTGGGAAATTATTTCTCAANGCTTGAATCAGACCGTGAGAAGATTGAACACCAATCCTGAAATGAAGAAACTTTATTGTGAATTCATAAATGAATACGAAAATTTAAATCATATGGAAAAGGTTGTAGATGATGTTTCACCTTCTTTATCATATTATATGCCACATCATGGCATTTTTCGCCCGGACAAAACTTCTACAAAACTAAGAGTCGTATTTAATGCCTCTACGCCTACATCGACAGGACAAAGCTTAAATGACATATTGCTAACCGGAGAAGTGAGAGAAAACGTTTTTGATTTGATTGTTCGATTTCGAAAACACAAGATTGCCTTAACAGCTGATATTAGGAAGATGTTTCGTCAAATATTAATCGATCCGTCTCAAAGAGATTTATTGAGAATTTTGTGGAAAACTCAAGAAGACGAAGTGCCTACAGTATTCAGAATGAAAACAATTACGTATGGAACAAAAAACGCTCCATTTCTGGCCATTAGAACATTGAAGCAGTTAGCAATGGATGAACAGTTGAATTACCCTCTTGCTTCAGAAGTTGTTCTTTCTGATTTATACATGGACGATGTAGTTACTGGATCAACAGATCTTGAATCGGCTTCAGAGTTAAAGACTCAAATGTTTGATAGTTGTGGCATGACCTTGCACAAATGGAACTCGAATTCCAGGGACTTGATCAATGACAGCAAATTTAACGAAGAATTCTCTTTTGAGACTGAAGAATCTACTAAAACACTAGGTATAAACACTAAAACACTCTCGGCTTTGGCTTCGTTTATCTTTCAATTTGGCGGAAAGAAGAGCTCTTGTTGTTTTTCGTTTCGACATGGTCGGGCGTCTTCATCATTTCGGCAATTAATTGTTAAATAGTTATCGTCTGTTCTTAATCATTCGTAAATACAGTCCGCAAATCGACCCCCTCAACACCAGGTTTTGTTTTGTTTGCTTTATTTTTTTAATGCAAAAAAAATTTTTTTTAGTCCCTTCCATATTTTTCACAAGGTTATATACAGTTAGAGAATTAAAAGTTTGTGCTTAAAAAAGATAATTATTATTGCTTACAAACAAAAAATTTTAGCATTAGACTAACGAAATTAAACAAATGAATTGAATTAATCTTGAAATTAAAATATAATATTAGTGTTGTTGTTTTTTTCAAAATTAACTATGACTGTTAAATAGAGTATTTCTTTAATTTTCAAAAACCTATGTTAGTTTACATAGTCACTTCTAAGATGCTTTTTTACTTTAGCACTTAAACTAGGAGTTTAGGGAGCTTTAAATATATGGTGTTTCTGCGCCAAAAAGTTTCTTAATTTGCAAAAATTGAAAAAAAAAATGCTATAGTTGGCTGATGGGTGGCTACATGTTATATCTGTTTAGTTGGTTTCTTTCTGAGATTTGTTTTTCTCAGAAAACTGCCAAGAAGGTGCCAAAACTTGGCGTAGGTACTCATATTCATAAAATCTTTTTCAAAACGGATATTTATTAGGTCTTTAGTACATATTCTCACAGACACATAATAACAACTAAGAAAAGTATGAATTTGGTTACCTTTGATTAGTTTACCCTTACATAAGGTTTAACAATTGTGTCATATTTTCACACAGATTAACTAAGAGAAGAGAATTTTATTTACAATTATTAGTTAAGTTCCTTTCTAGTAATAATGAAGGGAATATTTCCGTATCGTGATCTGTCATACCGACTATAATCACCAAGGTAGCAAATGTATTTTAAATTTGTAAACTAAAAAAAAAATATAAGAAGAATAAAACAAGTAGAAGTTTGTCTGAGGATGGCTATGAGTAATACCCTTTAAGTAAGGCCCCTTTTATGATATTTTTTTTAGTCTCTCGAGTGCCACTGCCTGAAATCTGCCAAAGCTTGGCATTTATTTAGAGATAGATCACAGTTCAGAAATCTTCCCATAACGAGCTACTTGATACAGCAAGGTAAAATAAACTTACTGCAATAAGTGATTAAGGTAATAAAAATTTAATATGGTTGCAAAAAACTACGGTTAACCAATTTTAAAAAGGGAGAGAAAAAGGAATTAAAACGATTATAGAAAAACGGTCATCACAGCTACTTAGACTCATTGAATTTGTATAATCATAAAGATAAAGCAACTGCATTTATACCGGCACTAGGTTTGATAAACTTCCACGGCCAAAATGTAAAAAAATGTTACACAAAATTAATTTCTTCAAAAAATATTATTTGCATTTAAATGTACAATGCAAAATTGCTGAGCTTTAAAATAAATAATTCTAAACTTGATTATGTTGATAAATTAAGAAAACGTTATTGCGCTTATTACAATGAGAAATACAAAAAAGAACTCATACCATTCTTAATTAACATTGACTAATGCTGATACACATACTGGAATATTTCAAACTATTTTCTTCTCACTTCATCAGTTTGTTGTTTCATCAGTTTCAGTTTGTTGTTTGTTTGCGAACAGATTTCATTATTATGTAAAGGATCCGGTTGCCCATTTCTGCAAACGTTGCTAACCAGTTCAAATGGATTTATTGAAATTACATTGTTTGTGTTGTTGTTACTTTACGTCGCACTAGAGCTGCACAATGGGCTATTGGCGACGGTCTGGGAAACATCCCGGAGGATGATCCGAAGACATGCAATCACAATTTTGATCCTCTGCGGAAGGGATGGCACCCCCNCGCTACCTCCACGCTTAACAGAGCGTTTGGACCGGCGATACCGCTCGGCCAGGGAGGCCCCCAGTTCAAATGGAAATACGGGTCTGGGTCTCTATCTTCATACAGCCTCATTTACGCACTGTCTTGAATGCCAGTCGTTTTATAACCCTAAACTTCGACGATCAGCTGAAATGGATGATTGCCAAAATAATGCGTCCCGCAGTGAACTGAACGTTAAGACACAGTTCCCAGCAGATCATCGAAGTCAAGCATCACTGGCTGCTGTCAGTATGCAGGTGGGTGACCACTTGGATCAGTCTGCGTAGGGACCGAGGGTGTGCGGTATTGGTCCTTGTTAAACTGTGCTACCGTAAAGTGCTCGATTTAGCGCGCAGGTCGTCGGGCTACCGAAGAGGGGGTGCCATCCCCTCCGCAGAGGATCAAAATTGTGATGGCATGTCTTCGGATCATCCTCCGGGATGTTTCCCAGACCGTCGCCAATAGCCCATTGTGCAGCTCTAGTGCGACGTAAATTAACAACAACAACAAGCCAAAATAATGCTATCGCCAAGACCTTGGATGCCCGATTTTTGAGCGTGAGAGCAAAAATGGCGAAAACGTTTGAGCGGGAGTGAAGTAACGAATACGCTAGGAAGTATATATTTTTTACTACAATATTCTTTTTTCATGCAAAAAGATTTCTGGGTACTGGACATTAATATTGCACCCCTTGCTGAATTAATATTAAACAATTCTTGGTGTCAGCACTTTTTCTTGCAGCTACCTCACTACTGAAAAAGTAATTTTGCAATTAGTGCAAGTAATGTTCATTAGTGCTTCATTTCATTGCCACCGAAAAGTAGGTTAATTATTTCCCTTAAATTTAAACTAGTATTTGCAGTCTAGAGCTATGTTACTACAGACTGACTCGTTTCTCCACGTACACCGGCTGCGTAAGATGCGCATGCGCCATTGACGAAATTTCGATGCTGCAGCCAGGTGTATACACGGATAAAGAGCCAAATATTGTAAACTTCGATCCGTTCTACGGTTTACGATACTGATTTTCAGATTTGGCTGGAGACGTATGTTCCATGAAAGTATTTGCATAAAAGTATTTTAGACATTATGAATAAGTTGACAGCACTTCACAACACACCGAGTACAGAGCACCATAGTTACACTTTTCAAAATTCCTATGGTGAAAATCTTGGCAAACAATAATATACTTTTAATTTTGGTGGCCAAGGTGAAAATAAAGCTAGGTATATTTTTGCGCATGCGCATTTTACGCAGCCGGTGTACATGGAGACAACAGTCTCTCACTTATTAGTCTATTTGTTTTGGTTGTTAGGGTTTTTAAAACGGTAGGTGCCTTTTATTTATAATGTTTTTTAAGTTGGAAGGATTAGTTGTCTTAATAAATTAAACTTTATAAAATTAACATTGTAATTTACGATAGGATATATTTACTTCTTCGCACTTCTAAAATATTTTCATTACTGCGTTACTTCTTTTGGAACCAAAAATTTCAGAGAGTTTGCAGCAAATTATTTCCAATGAAATTTAATGTACTGAAACCGAGAGTTAAAATATTATATTTATTTTAATTACGAACAATTTGAAAATATTTTTTAGTATATAGCTTTCAATTATTTGTATCATTAATTGATAATTGACGTGATCAGAAATTTTTGACCTACGAAGATGGTCAAAAATTTTGTTATTTGCAGAAAATTTGTTAGTGCAGAAAATTTTGTTAAAATCCATAGTTTTTAATACTTTGAAATTCATCGCAATTTAAAATCGAGCATTTTTCTGTCGTTTTTATGAACGCATGTTCTTTGAAATTTTGTCTATAGGGGTGCTGTGTTTACTATAAAGAAATTTAATTCCTAAATTAAGAACAGTAATATTTTAATTAGACTTGATATTCTGCACAACGGAAATGAGGAATAAAAGAACATATATACTAATAGAGTTTTTCAATTTACTAAATGAAGCACATATTTTAAAAATAACAGTATAATGAGAATTTGTAAAAATAAAAAATATGAATATTTTTTGTTTTGTTTGTTATAGTCTGGAAATTTTCTATAATGCTTTTCATATTATTTTGTATATAAATTTGTATAAAATTTATGTATATAAATTCATGCAGGGAGATTTCCATATCCTGATCTGTGGCAGAATTATCGCCAAGTTTTTGCAACTTCTGCTCAGTGGCCCATGAGAAACTTAAAAAAAAGAAAAAAGCATCACAGGGAATAACTGGAAGGGTATAACTTGTAGCCACCCCCAGAAAAACTTCTACATGTTTTTCTTTTTTTTGTAATTTTAGAATCTATTTGGCACCTTGGCGATTTTAGTTGGCACATCAGAACATGATACTGAAATATCTCCATTCATGTCAACAGTGAGGAAAACAAATTAACAAATAAGCGACTTATACATTTCCTTTCAAATTTTGAAATAATGCACTTAGGTAAAGTGTGTTTATACTTTTTTGAGGGGATTATTATTAATGTTAAAAGAGTTATTAGAAATTTGGATTCTAATCAATAAATAGCTTGACATAGGCGAAAAATTGGCCAATGTAAAGTCATGAGGCACAAGTAAATTGAGTTTTATCTTCATTTTTTGTGAAACAGCTATTGTTTTTTATTTAACAAATTAAGAAAATAAAATACAGAATTTGCTTCAGCTAACAAAATGGAAAAGTGCCAAATATTTGAAGTTAGATTACTTTTACTTTATTGATCATTTAAATATATTGAGTTTCGTAACTGTATTATTATGCCCAGAAGGAGAAAGTGTCTAAAACTGACGTACGTCGCAGAACAAACGAAGTCCTGCAGAACAATTTGTATCTTGAATAAGTGATAGAAATTTCAGCACATTTACCAGTAATCTCCCTCTTCCGTATCTTTGCCATTCGGAGGAGGAAATTAATGAATTAACTTTTGGCTATAACTTTTTTATAAAATGGGTGTATCAGTTTTTAGCATATAGCAGGAGAAATCTATCACTATTTTTATCAAGAGAGCTTCTGAAGCAAGCCGTAAAAGAATTAAATTCAGAGATTTCCGATTTCGTAAAGTTTATGACTTTTATATTTTCCATTCCCATTTCTGAAGCAATTTGTGAACTGTGGCAATCCACGATTGACAGAATTGCTTCTAAAAGACCGGATTCTGTCGATGGAGATGAAGAAGTTGTTGGAAAAACAGACCAGTGAATGTTTGTGCTCGCAAATGGTGCACCATCTGGGCACTTGTCCCCTCGAAAGATTTTTAAGGCAGCCCTTATTTTAATGTTCGGAACTTTATATCATAGGCATTTTACTAATAATTCATCCTCATCATCGTAATTAACAAAATTTTATACTTCAAGAGTGCTTGAAAAAGTAACAAGTCCAGAATGTTTGCCTTGATTTAAAAAATAATGTAGTGTATCTGCGTATGATCCTGTATTTGAATAAATGAAAATATAGTATTTTAACGTAAAGTTGACTTTTTTCGTTGGGAAATGCTTGCAGAACATTTGAAAATATTCTGCTTATGGGTTATTATGTAACTTAAAATAAACAGATAATCTTGGTGATCCATCAGATAATATAGATGTTATGTATGTTATTATTGCCATTGGGGTTTTTCAAATCATTGGAAGTTTTGAATTACTTTTTTTTTATGCATCTTAGATTTCGATATCTTTACCCCCTTTTCCATTAAAATTCGTAAACTGGTACTTTATATGCACTTTTGAACTTTGATGTATATGACTATACACTATAAACTCATCCTATACTATATATATTTTATAATTTTTTATTTCAGATCTTGCAGAATTGCTTTTCCAGTTATTCAGAATGAGTTCCTCATTTGAGCTAGGTAAAGTTATTTACTGTTTATCTGAAAGAATTTTTACTTAATTGTTTTTTTTTTTTTTAAATTACTGTTTATATTTGTTGTCGAAATTAATTTTATGTGTGTATGGGTCATTCTTTTGGAATGTGTATTTTTGCATTAAAGTTTTAACAGTTTCCAGAAAATTTTACTGGCACTGAACAACTCATAATAGTTTGACGTCAATATTTTAGAAAATTTTAATATTGCTGTTGCATGAAAAAGAATTTAAAACTATCTATTAGTTAATCTTCTCTCATACCAATATTTAATTATAATTTAGTTCAAAATTTCCTTAATGAAATGATTTTAAAGTAAGGTTTCAATTATCTCAAAATGAAAACAAAGTGAATATATGACTCAGCATTGTGTTCAATAGCAATTTTGGGGATATTGCCTAAATTTGACATTTAAAAATTTTAAGATATGATACTGTTATAAGTATATACAGTTTATTGAAACTAATCATTTTTAAAATCATATGAAAGGGGAAAAAATGACAATAGTGAAACTATTTAACTCCATTCTAAAGCTTTGTTACTGAATTTACTGAAAATAATAAATTAGCTCATAAGCTCCTAAATTCACAGGTGAATCTCGTTAAACAAAACTGAAAATAATAATAAAATTAAAACTGAAAATAATAATAAAAACTGCAAAATTATTATGTGAGATTTTTTTTTCTTCATAAAATGACTGAATTCCTCAAAAGTAAGGCTATACTTCTAATTCATATCTATAATTAGTCGACGATTTCTGATCTAACTTGAGGTTCTTACTAACATTATTAATAAAAATAAAAAGATGGTGGATCAAAAATCCATATCTTTTTATTCTTTTAAATCGATAGTTTTAAAATCTACATTTATGTTCATAGAAAATGCTATTTTTTTAACACTCAAAAATAGACAAAATGCACAATTTTTAAAATGAAAGCTTGAAAGACTACCTTGGAAAATGTTAATTAAATCCAATTTGAAGAAATTTGTTATTTTTAAAAAGTGATGATGTCACTCCTACCAAAAACAACTGGTCGCTGACGATCATTGCCTGTGACGTCACTCTACATAAAACGTTCTAGCAAATACCCATTATCTTTATTTTTTGTATCTATTTTGATTACATCTACCCTGATTGTTAATACAGATTTATTATAAATTTAGTGATGGTAGATTCTGAAAAGCTTCAGCATTGTATTTAAAAATATTGTCTGGTGCCCTGTTGTTCAAGTTCTAAGGTCGAAACTCCGGAGAAAATATTTTTTGCTGTGCCCAACCTTCCTTAACAGCTCCATATACGGATCCTCACAAAGTTGTTCTATGCAACAACAAAACATTCAACATTAACATGAAAGATAAACAAGTTAACGTCAGCATTGTTAGAGTCAAGTCTGCTTTATCTTAAAAGAGGATTCAAGAAGTTCAAACTGACAATTCTTTTGACCAGAGCAAAAGACATGCTTAAGTGGAAAGAGATTTGATTTATCACTTAATACTGTAGTTCTAATAAAATCCAGATTTAGAAGACGTGTTGTTTTCTACTGAATATAAACATGTTAATTGTTAATTTTTTTTTCTGGAAGGGGATGATATGGCAACAGTTATTTTGAGATGTTAATTTTTAAAGTTTACATAAGCATAAAATGTAGAAGTAAATTTCACTAACAACTAATAATATATAAAAATTGTACCGTTCAAAGTAGATTTTGTTTTTAATGCCTGTGTCTCTTAAATATCATGTTACTATTTTGTAAATAAAAGGTATCTAGTTTATAGTTTTCATTTATCTTATTATTTTATTGTTGCACCACTTAAAATCTCAAGGAGTGTGTATTGCACAGTTTAGGTTGCTGATTGATGGTACATCCCAAGCAACCAAAAAGAAGCATTATAAAAATTTTGAGCTATTTTAATGTCGCCTTGGAAATTTATGTTGAGTATTGATATGGCTGTGGCTGAAACCAACAAAAATCTAACATTTTCTAAAATTAAGATTTTTTATGATTGTTTAGTTGTAATCTTTTTTTTAAAATGGTTACCATTTAGTGAAAAAGTGAGATTTTTCAGGTTTTTGTTGACTCTAACCATGGATACACTCATGCATAATCATAAATTTTTGGTCCCCATTTCAGATTATACCGGATGCGTAGTGCTTTTAAAAGGTGCTTAAAGGTGCTTATTTTTGTTTTTTAAAAGCCCTTAAAGGTACTTTTTTATTGGATGTTTTTCAAAAGTGCTTAATTTTCTCTTTTTGAAAATGAGAATTTTTTTCTTTACCATGTTAATTTTTGTCATGTGTTATGCAAACGCACGGTTTCCACATTTCTATTCAAGATTTTCACAAATCATTCAAACACAATGCACATGTGTATGAAAGCGCCAATCATTTTACATGTTTGATGAAATACTTGTGAGTCCATATGTGCATATACTGAGCTGGATTTAGTGGGAATTATTCTTGCACTATCATGTGCAACTTGGCCGCATTTTGCAAGAGATTCTCAATTTCCGCCTTCCTTTTCCTCCCTATGAAATCGAAACGAAAAATCGCTCTTATCTTTTAAAGGTGGCTGATATAATGAAGAAAGAGAGTTCTTTATCAGAAACTAGTTATTTTATCTTGATGATGTAAAGTTATTTTGCATTTTGTTAATGTATATAGTGCTTAAAAATATCTTTTAAGTGCTTAACCCTGTGGCAGAATTTTTTCTGACTTTCTGCGACAAACCTAATTAGAACCAATATCTTTCTGCAAGATATTTTTATCGTTATAAATGTATGTGTAATGAATTTATAATAATAGATGAAATTCGTGTTTATAAAATAAGTCTACATGCATAGAATAAAACTGTGTATTTTTTTTCTTAATTTCATAATATAAGTTTACATTTCTTAATAAGTTTAAATTGTTTAAGTATAAATTTGCATAATCTTCGATAATAACGAAAAGTTATAAATGTATAGATCTGCAGACAAAAATGCTTACTAGAGCATAAATAAAGATTACCCAGAACCTGTAATAAGATAGAACTTATAGAAATAGCTAAGAATGGACAAAAAGATTAAATTTATAAAACAAGATAACTGAATTTGAAGTATCAGTTTAAAACAGTATGATTTAATGTTTCACTATAGTAGTTATATCAGGTACAGAAACAAATCAGGTGAAAAAATTAATATTGAAGTTGAGTAATCAAAATAATAAAATAGTATTGACTATAACCGAATTCTAAAAGCAGAAAAATTAAAGCAATGTTTGTTTCAATTTTTTCTACATCTAATTAATTTTATCTAATTAATTAGATTCGATTAATATTGTACTGACTTATTGAAAGATTTTTTTTTAAAAAAAAGGAGGTAAATAAAACTTTTTTCGTGATCAGATTAAGTTCGAAAAAAATACACAGCGCTTGTGTTTTCGCACTGTATTGTGTAAATATATAGCACTGATTCCACACTAAATATGCAGAAGCAGTTTCCGACTCAATATGCTCAAGTCTATTCAACATCTCGAGATGAAATAGTCTTTATCAGTACTGAAACATCGGTATTAGAGCCATATTCATTGGATGCGATTTTTTTCGCATGCGTATGGAAACCTGTTTGAAAGTGACCAGTAAATATTTTTCACCAATCTGGTTTTCATTCACATGCTAAAAAATCGTAGATAGTGAGATATCTTTCAGGCTTTATTTAATTTATCGTTAGATTGTATTTTTTTTTTTATCGACGATTTAATTCAAAGCATATAGGCATTTTTAGATGTTGTCGACTTCCATCTTATTTCTTTTTCGGAATGCCGCCTTGATAAATCAGTTTTCAAATTTGTTTTAACTATTTTGGCTTCACAATTGCAACAAATAACTTTTTCGCTAAACATGATTTTTTTAAAAAAAGAATCTTTTTATGCATGAAATTTTCCACATAAGTGCAAAAAATATAAAATGCTCTGTTCTCTTAAAAAAAAAACACAAAGCAAATTACTGCACCAGCGATAGAGGCCGAAGTTGGCAAATTTCCAAAAATAGCTTAATAAAGGGGAAAAAAATTCTCACCTTTATTTTGAGAACTTTTGTTTGTGGCAAACCAAAAATCTTTATTTCCCAAATAAAAACAATTTTTCTGCAAGAACTCAGTCGCTTTCTGCGACAATGTCGCCGTGTTTCTGCCACGGGGGTGCTTAAAAAGTACTTAAAAGGTGCTTATTTTTTGTTGAAAGATTTTGCTGCGCATAGAGATGGAGCTACACTTGTCCATTAATGGATTTCCATCTTCACCTTATTTTTCATGCAAATTTCTAATTATTTCTGCCTGGAAAAAAAATAAAAATGTAGCTGAAAGATCTCAAAATAAAACAATGAAATTATTATATAACTTATTCTTTCATTTCATGGAAAATTCTTTTTTTTTAAAAAAATGAGGCTTAAATCAGATCTCTAGACCAGAAAACACCCTTAGCAAAATGGAACATTGTTGGCCTTTTTTGTAATTAAATTACCCACACAAACTAGTTAGATAAGTAATCACATCTCTAATGTAAACATTAAATGTAATTGATGTACTTATTGCATACCCTGATTAAAATTATAAAAAATTTTTAAGATTTAAATTGAGAGTAAAACTCTGTTTTTTAAATCTCTGCTGAGTTTGTTCTTGTGAATTTGGTAATTTTTAATTTAAAAGTAATATTGAGTTAAAATGATATAATACAAGCAAAATAATATTGAAATGTTTAATATATAATTTTTATCTTTGACATATTATATGTCTGCATTTTTAAAAGCAAAAAATTTTTTTCTCAGCAAAATTCAGTATTGAATTTGGCATCAAATGATATTGAATATGGTATTCAAAATTTTGGGCATTTTCAGCATATTTATTAATAATATTAATTTCCTAAATAGAGAGCCAATGTTATTTTCTCATTTCTATGCTTAAATGCAATTTTTTTACAGATTATCTGACTAAGGAAAAAAAAAATGAGTATCTAATCAGATTTTTCTTATTTTCCTTTGAAATCTTTTTAAATAAAAATCTTTTTGTTTTTAAGTCATCTGATTGTTTTTTTGTTGTAGGAAATGGTTTCCTAAGCTATGCAAATCCTAACTATCAACGTGTTCCTTCAGATGAAAACTGCAATGTTGAGATAGATGATCTCTATGAAGAATTAAATGGACGAATAAATCACAAAACAGGTGTACGGAGCAGACGCAAGTATGCAAATTTGGAACCCTCATCTATGGGTGTAGATCTTCATTTAGAAAGTGAAAATTCTGAATCATCGTGAGTTTTAATATATTTTGTTTACAGTTTTACTTTTTTTATATCTATATATCATTTATGTATTTAAACCTATTGTTTTTGTGGAGCAATCAGCTTTTCTTCAAGATATAGATGTTATGGTTCAACAATATAAAACCTCCAAAAATTTGTTACATCACAACAGACGTTATCAATAGCTACCAAATATTTAATTTTCATGTTCAAAATCAAATGGTTTCGCAATCTCATTAAGGATTCAGAAATCAAAATATAAGATATTTCTGTAAAAACCTAAAAAGCCTGGGTTTTTCATCAAAGGCCAAATAAAACCTGTGTTTTAGATTTAAACCCTGGGAGGCTGGGCCATTTTTTTTTTTTTTTTTAGAAAAAAAAGACTTTTTTTTTTAAACCCTGCTTCTGACTTTTGCAATTTTAGTATTATTATTATTTAACTCATTGCAAAACATAAAATTAGAATCTGGAAAAATTTTTTCTGTGATCCTTATTATTTAAAAACCCTTTTTAAAGTGTCCAAATATAGTTTAAATTATCTTAAAAATAAAATGTTTGAGAATGAATAAAAATAAATTACATTATTTTTTCTCTCTCGTTTTTTAATTTATAAAATCTATTTTTTAAGTTTTAAATTTTTTCTTTGTTTTTTAATTCAAAAACTAAGAATGTTTACTAATAATATTCACTAATTTATAATGATAATTAATAATAATGATGTGATGTTTATTAACATATAATAAGCATTAAAAATATTAGTATTAAAAATATTGTGGCAGAATTTGCTCTGGCTTTCTGCAACAAATTTCACTTGCACCAATATCTTTCTGCAAGGTCTTTTTCATAGTATTAACCTTCTTCGATCATATGTCTACTCTCAGCCACAGTTGCATTTCTGCTTTTAACCACAGTACAGCAAAGATGTTAACCACAGCTTAATGGCAAACTACATATATTGTGGCACTGTGAGGATGTAAAGATTGTTGTGTACGTTCAAAAAGAAAAATTGAAGGTGGAAGACGCCAAACTAAATATTTTTGCGACGCATGTTCATGAAAGCCATGGGTTTATATTGGAGACTGCTTTGAAAGATACCACACGATGGACAACTATAAGATATATATTTTACATAAAATTAAGACTTATTATTTTGTTGCATATATCTAAAGTTTAAAAAAGAATTAATAAATTTTATTTTTCCTCATAATGCATATCGGGCATTATTGTTTATTCAACGAAAATTAATTCTGACCAACATGACACCCATGTATAAGCTTAAGATGACCACAAACGGTTAAATGTATATGCTGGACCAATTTATAATAACATAAGGGATTTGTGTTTATAGAAAAGGCCTACTTATTTGGAATGAAACTGCATTCTGTATTTTTTTAATTACACGTTGTAAGTTATCTTTTTAAATGAAAAAAAGTAAAATGACTTATCTTTTTTAAATCAATAATAAAGAAAAAAATGCATCCACATACAGACAGAAATGTAAACATTAACATAAAAAGTTACCTACTTCCTATATTACGATAGAACAATTAAAATAGTTAAAAGTTGATAAAAGGTTTAAATTCGTGATGCAAGTTAACCATATTTAAAATGTTAGCTTAAAACAGTTAAGTTTTATGTTTTATTTTAGTAATTACTAGAGGTACAGAAGCAAATTAGGTGAAAAAATCAGTATAAAAGTTGAATATTATGTAATATAAAATATTTTTTTAATCATTTAAAGCATGGCAAACAATTTGCTTTTGTATTCACTTTGTTTACTGCTTTGGAAGTTATAAACTTTTTAATGATCTTATTCCTGTGAAAATTTGAAAAATTTATCGCATAATTGGGTCCATACTTTTCAATTAAACCTGCTTTTTATAAACAATTTTGTATTTCTGTATCTAGCTGGTGGTCCATTTATTTGAATCAATGATCTTTTATGACTTGTTTCAACATCCTCTTCATTTTCCCCTTTCAATCTTAGTCTCTTTAATAACACCATCAGTTGAGCGGCAGGTTTGTCACAGCGCGAATTTCCGCTAAATTTTAATCTTTTTTCCTAAAATCTGCGAATTTCTCAATATGTCTTGACTTGCGCGAAAATTGCTTAAAATTTGATTTTTTTTATTTATTATTTTTATTAAACAGAATTTTTCATTTTCCTGAACCTTAAATTGATTAGATATTTAGGGGAGTGAATCAATAGCAAAATGACATGAAAATAGTTCAGAGATAAGAGATAATCACAATCTTGTCAACTAAGGTGGTCTTTCTACACTTAGGGAGGGTAATTACCTTTCTGAAGTCAGTAAGAGTACAAAAGAAATTGAATCACAAAAGAAGGAAAAATTTTTAAATCAAATCTTCGACAGAAAAATTGTTATACATGCTATTGCACTGAGCAATGAAATTTCTACTGCCTTTCTACATATCCAGTTTACTTTTCCTAGGCGGCTTCTTGTGATTTCTTAAATATGGATCAGTTTCTTAGATGAAGGGGGGAGACTAGTAGTTAGTAGGGACTTGTAACTAGTAGTTTGAATGTAGAATGTTTGAGTTTTCACAGCAATTACTTCTTACAAAGCAACGGTCAAGGAATTGCGCGTTGGTGAATGACAACTGATCGAGTTTTGGAAATCAAAGACCAAACGCTCCAAAATTAGCAAAAGTGGCAATTAAAAGTTTTTCGGTGCCTAAAAACAGCGTTGACGCAGAAAGATCGTTTTCTAGGTATAAAAATGTATTAAGTGATGAAAAACGAAGGATAAATGACAATAATCTGACAATGTACAATACTTTGTACCAAAATTCTGTTCATTTAAATAAAAATATTAATATTGCTTGAAATTCAAAGAAATACTTTTGTTGTGTATTTTTAACCTTTGTTTATTATTTGCGCAATTTCTGTCTTTTGCAATATAATAAATTTTTTTATGTTAAGAATTTGTGTAATTTTCAAAATTTCTTGCGATTTTTCCACAAATTTGGGGTCTTTTTTCCCGCGACAAACTTGCAACCCTAACCATCGGTAATTGAATCCCATGTCTACATTTAGTTTTGGAAATTGGTATTTTAAGCAAGGAAGCAAAAAAAAAAAAGAAAAGTAGGTATCTGTTTAATTGCTGGAATGTGGTTTTTAGTGGCAAATGAGAACAAATAATGTCATGTAATTTTGAATACATCCATTTATTAAATATAGAAAATTCAAATTGAAGAGTAACCCTCGTATCTTTGGAAACAAAAAAAAAAAAAATTAANGGAGTTTTCTTGAAAAAAAAAAAAAAAAAAAACAAAAAAAATTCATCCAATATCATATTAAAATGCTCTTCATTTAACCCTTTGGTTTCTTCTCATTGATTTAAGTTTGCATTGCTCTGGAGATACAGTTGTTATTGAGTATCTAATTTAAATGCTTTTGTACTATTAAAAACATGATGATTTTTTTAAAAATTACATAAAGTTTTTTGTTTTGTGAAATTTTATTTCATTTATTACTTTTTTTTCTGAACAACTTTTTTTGTGATAGTCTCTGAATAAAGAAAGTGCCTTGATAAAAAAAATTATAATATTTGGCAATAAAATTTCAAGTGCTTTGAAAAATCACTGTAGGTGGTACAGTTAATGTAATCATAATATTTGTTTGAATTTTACAATTTTGAAATAATTAAATTTTTACTTAATTTTTTAATGTTTGCTGAAATGTGCTACATTAATTTAACGATAGTTCATTAATTTTTAAAATAAGTATATGTTAACCGCAATCAAAAATTATAATTAGTGACCATAACTTAATAAGTGGCCACACGAGGTGGAAATTTTTTTATTAAATACTGGACAAAATGAGCAAATGAGAGAAAGATTTGACCTTGCTATCACCTGGAGAAATATCATCAGCAGAGACTGCAGACCACCTATATTTCGTATTATTTTTGCACCTCTCCTTTTTTTCCGTGTTATTTTCTATTTTCTACTTTTTCTTATTTTTTTTTTAAATCATCTGTCATTTCTGCTGTTCCCCTTTTGAACAACCTAGGAAACTGAATAATGACTCAAGATCAAGTATTGTATCTGCACCTGTTCTTCAATCCGTTTGTTTTGAATTGGTGTGAGGAGAAGGCAGAGCATGGTATAACCTGAAATATTTTTAGTACATCAGCTTCTGTGTCTGCTTGCCAATTCATGTTCAACTGAAGTGGAGGAGAAATGAAATCATACAGCATAAGGAAGAATAAGATTGTTATACAAAGGTTTTTTCAATTCATTTAAGATGATTCTGTGATATAGTAAAATAACCAAGAAGTTAACTTACCATTTTAGGACCCAAACTTTCTACCACTGTCCTGACTAAATTATTTGTACCATATTTTCAAGATTGTTGCTATCCCCATATTTTGAGGGTCATGAATTCTAAGGATATGCTTATTCAGGGAAAATAAGTTTTTTTTGTCTGATTTTGTAACTTAAAAAATTCTCTTCATATTAAGGCTAAGCTCTCGAATCATTAAGTTCTATTATTTCAAAATTCAATCATTAAATCAAAATCAAAAAAAGAAAAAATCATTCAATCAAGAAAGCAAAAACTTTGGATAACCCAAAGTTTTTGCTTTATTTTAGGCACTGTTCATGTAATGTAAGTACGACCGATGCTAATGCTTATTTATTTATTTTAGAAAATTACTATATTCTGGAAATGGAAATTCTGAATTTGATTCTAATGAAAATAAGGACACAGTGAAAAGATCTAGCTTTTTAGATTATTATCTAAGACTTGAAGCAAGTTTTCCTTCTGATTCAGATCCATCTTCTCGATCATGTCGTTCAATGTCTGATAAGTAAGAATTCTCTAATTATTTTTAATATATCTCCAGCTTTTCCTCTTTTTTTTCCAGTCTGAATCAACCGTTAAGTACCTTGTTTTTAAATTTTGCTTATCGGAAGTGTTAAAGGTTAAAAAGTAAGGAAAATTAAAAATGTGTGGAGTTTATAGTTTTGTATCATATTTATTTTATTTTATGAATTTTAAGGGGAAAGTAGACTAGCTACAGTATGAAATGGGCAGTTAATGTATGGGTTTAGTGCAATTTTTTTATATATCAACAAAAAAAAAATTTTACATTGAATATCAAAACTTTTTGCATCCTGTTTCAAAATTTTTTTCAAAATCTTCCCTTTTTAAAAAAATTATTTTTAAAATTTTTAGCTTTAATGTGAATATTTATTAAAACTTAAGATACCAGACACAGAATAATGAAATTGCACACTTTTGGAAAAATATGTTTCTTTGCTAGCATTTTTTCCCCAATAACTTCCTGATGAAGGAGTGCTTGCTCTTCACAACACACGCATTTTTGTTTTTCTCTATATTGTGCTTAAAACTTTAATTAATTAACATTCATATGTTTGACACTAGTTTTATTTCCTTAACTTTCAAATAATGGTTTCGTTTTAATGTTTTTTTACTTAATATATGAAAAATGTATTTCTTGTTACTTTTAAAATTCTTCGTGTATCTAAATTTTTTACTGTATTTTTAACTATTTTTTAAATCATTTTATTCTAGGATGGATGAAAAAATATTAAAGTAGCTCATTGATCAAGGAAATAAATCATGCTGAATAAATTTAGATCCAATAGCCAGATTTTCATACACAACAAATGCATGTTCTTAGTTCGAATGTTATGTGTCAAATATGCTAAATACTTAATGTTACCAGTTCATTATTTTACATTATCTTATATAAAATAATACTCTCTTTGAATGAACATTTATTTTGATTCATTCAGTAACACATTTGAGAATTAGTTTAGTTTATAGTAGATAAAGTGATATTCCTTGATCGTGATTTCGTAGGAAATGGATGCTATTAACTTAATTTAAAAGATGTGAAAGCAAGCAAATGCATGGAGAAAACAGAACACAGCAAGAATTTTTTTCTTTTCAAACTACATAAGATAGTTTTTTAATGATGTTGTAAACATTCTATACTGTGAATTATAGTCATGTTTAATGCAATTAACTTTATATTAGTACGGTTTTGTACAAGCTTGTGTGTGTTATTATTGATGTTCATGATTACTGTATTTTTGATATGCTACTCCTCTCCCATGGCACAATCGCAGTTTCATTGTCGCTGAATGTTAGAGTTCTTGCGAAAAGCTCCTTTCACAATATCACCCAAAATGTAAATGTCGCAATGTCACCCAAAATCTTACTTTTTTTTTAATCCGCTGATGAAGACTATAAGTATTGGAGATTTTTTTAAGAAATATTATTTTCAGTGAATATCGATAAATAAAGGAAATTTAATATGTACTTCTCATATCACAAAAATACCTGAGCCATATGTTCACCATCTCCTCTCTAGGTTAAGATTAAAAATATTAAAACTGATTACTATTTAAAATTATTGTTAAAATGTGAATGTAAAATAAATATGTACTGGAAAGAATTTCTGGAAATGTCTGGTCCTCAAAATGTATAGTTACCCTAATAAAGATTAAAAAAAGATCTTTAGATCTTATTTTAAAGATCGTTTTCAGATCTAAAAATAATGCAATAGCAATGTGCAGGTGTAAATTGACAAATATATTGCAATAGAACTTAAATACACTATTTTTATAGCCTAGCACAGGGTATTTAAACAAATAAAAGTTCATGGATATAATGTTCCTGGATGGAATGGTTATCTGTCATAGTCTTAATGCATCATGCATAGTCATCTGTCATAATGCATTACCATCTGCATTTACTGAGACTCTCTTATGATTTTGTGACAGTACTCCTATGATCATAATGTTTATACAAATGTTATTTTTGATTTAAATTTGTAACTACAAAATTTCAATATATCTTTTTAAGTGTTGTGGGGTTTTTTTTTTTGCAGGTTGTGCGATTCAATAAATTTTGATGATTGTTCATTTGAAAATGCTGGAGATTATGAATGCCTTCCAACTGGATGGGAAAAACATGAAGGTTTCTCTATGTTTCACATTTATTAATCCATTATATTAACAGATATTTCATTATGCATATTCTTAAATTATATATATCAAATTTTTACAAATTTCTATTTTCAACTAATTAAAAAAATTTTGAATTCAATATTTTATCATATCATTGTTTGAGAATTGCGTACAGGGCTCTAAAAAAAATGGAGATCAAAATATTCTTTTGCTTTAATTAAAAAGTGTCATCAATCAGTGACATACTTAAAGAACTATTAGTCCAAATCGAATATCTCTCATAGATGATAAGCGGGAATGGGTGATAACCATGCAAACAGGTATTTTTTTATAACTCTGTGGTTTGGATCATTCTGTTGATTGGCGAATTTAAAAAGTGGTGATAGACAACCATTACTCATCAAATTTTAGGGCTTCGCTTACTTCAGAGATCCTTGATTATACCTTTTTTAGCAATTGAATGATGATTTGTCAGGGTGGAAAACGGTCACAATGTATGTCATGTATTATGAATTAGTATATATTTTTCTTTTAGATATTCAAACAAATTCGGAAAAAAAATAAAAAACAGGAAAAAGTAATAAAAAACAATAAAATAAAAGATATGTGTGTTATTAAGACAAAACTTCCCCAGGGGACACACTGGAGCCTTTCTCTTGTCAGTGGAAAAACCAAAACTGACAGTGCCCAGAGGCCCCATAATGGATAGACAAATAAGAGAAAATCATTACAAGAATTGAAAATCACAAAAAAATAATAACTAGCAAACACTACTTAAAAGTACACATAGTAAGACTTAAGAATGATACTTATAAATAAACATAGTTTCAGTTAGATTGACCAAAATAAAATATAAATTGCCGAATCAGTAAGAAAATATTATAAATAAATAAAGTGCCCTATTTGAAAATCTTGAATAATGAAACAAAAATATATTCAATGAGTAAAAAAAATTTAAAAGGTGCTGCTATCTGCTTTGGAAAAAAAAAGAAATCCTTAATTTAACCGCATAGGCCTATTTAATAAAGAGGATTGGATAAATTTATGTAATGTTAACGTTTTCGAAAATTATCTTTTTAATGGTATTTGTTTTTACAGACAAATTAAAGGTATTTCAATGGGTAACTGTTATTCAAGTGCTTTTGCTAATATTTTCTTACATTATTGTGAACATAAATTTTTACAACATAATTTATTAATTGGGTTTAAATTTATTGATGATTTAATTATTTTTTATTGTTATAATTTTGATTGAATTAATTGTATTCATCCTAAAGAACTTAATTTAATTAAGACTTATTCAGAAGATAATAGTGCATATTTTTTAGATCTTGATATTAAAATTCTTACCAATAAAATTTTCATTGGATTATATGATGAAAGAAGGGATTTTAAATTTAATGTTATTAGTTTAACACATTTTAATTCCAACCTTTACTTTAAGATTTTTAAGAATATTATTGTTAGTCAAATTCTTAGGTTTAAATTTATTTGTAATAATGAAACAGATTTTCTTTCAGCTATTGGGACTTTCAGAATTACCTTAAAGAATAATAACTTTTCTTTTAATTACAATAATTATGATGTTTTAATTCAAAATATTTTAAAAACGTTCAAATAGTTAAGCCGATATTGAAGCCCGCTTAAATTGGCCTATGCCGTGAAATTAAGGATTTCTTTTTTATTCAAAGCAGATGGCAGCACTTTTTGCTCATTGAATATATTTTTGTTTTGTTGTTCAAGATTTTCAAATAGGGGTCAGCACTTGATTTATTTGTAATATTATCTTACTGATTCTGCAATTTATATTTTATTTTGATTTGGTTAATCTAACTGGAACTATGTTTATTTATAAGTAAGTGTTTCATTTTTAAGTCTTACTATGTGTACTTTGAAGTAATATTTGCTAGTTCATTATTTTACTGTGCTTTTCAATTCTTGTAATGATTTTCTCTTATTTGTCTATCCATTATGGGACCTCGGGGCACTGTCAGTTTTGGTTTTTCCACTGACAACCGAAAGGCTCCAGTGTGTTGCTAGGCAGTGTGTCCCCTGGAGAAGCGTTGTCTTACTAACACATCTTTTATTTTATTACTTTTTCCTGCTTTAATTGTTAGTTTGAATATCTAAATTAGAGTAAAGCAAATTTGGTTTTAGCTGCTTTAGGCACTTTTCCATTTTGATTTAATGTTTTAACTGTTAATTTTCTTCTTTGTCTCTTTCTGTTTTTGTAAACTGGATTCATTTTCTGATTATATATTTTTCTGTAATATAATTTGTGAGTAGGTAATTAGCATATACTTGTCCTTCCTAGTGATTTTCAATCATTAATATTAAAGGTGCTGCTGTTCACATTAATGTAATTTAAATTACATCACAGGATAAATTTGGCTAGGTGCCCATTTGTAATTTGCTTCGATTTCATTCTTCACCATTCTGGCGTGCTAATGGGCTGCAGTGACCGGCAGTAGTGACCAGATCATTCACTGGCAGATGAATCTTGTTTCAGGCAGCCATTATGGTGTGCTGTTTGCATGTGAAGCCATGAGCTTCAGTAATATCTGAGAGTGCAGAAGTCATGTTGAACTTTGCTTTTCAAAACTGTGAATCTAAATATTGCTATGAGTTATCCTCTAGTGGCTATAGTTTCAGCAAATTACTACTGAACTTGTCATGATAATTGTTGAGCTATGCTGTGCAAAGACTTATTTTTTTTTGTGTTCTTGTGCCATTGTGAATAGTGTCTCTCTCTGTGTACCCCATGTCTTCTGTTCTTGTGCCATTGTGAATAGTGTCTCTCTCTGTGTACCCCATGTCTTCTGTTTTTCTACTATTTATTTGGAAATTTAAACCTACAAGTAAAATCTTTATTCTTCTACATCCCCTTAGTCGTATGTGTGTTGCATCACCTGTAGGAGCAGTGTACCAAACAAAATGTTTTTGGGATTCATCTGATTTATTTAAGGTTTCTTTTTATTTCCTTAATAAAATTTTAAGCATTTTAAAAAAAAAATTTGTTTAGTTTTTAGAATTATTCTAAAAGATTAAGATTTATTCAAAAGTCGCTCATCTTTTATAGCATAGTATAATGCAACCGCCCTCATGAAAGCTAATATTTATAATCACAAATAAATAAACTTCAATACAAAGGCTGCTATAAACATGCAAGGAATTTTCCGATTCAAAATTGAAAATATTTTGAACCCAGAAATGTTTTTCTTCTTTGCTCATAATGATGAACAGAACATGTGCAATGAAGTTTTCAAATAAAGACTAGAGAACTTATTAATGAGCAATTATTATTATTTTGTATATTTTTGATTCTTTTTTTTATTCTTATTTATAGAAGAAGGGTCTCTTCTTGTTTGAGGGTGCATATTGACATATTAGTTGATTAACAACATTAAAATCCAGTTATAATAATTGTTACATGTATGTGCGTTGATCATTATTTGGGGCCAAGACTGATTTTTTTCACCAGCTTGGATTTATGGGAAACTCGAACAACCGAGACTCTTCTGTATATGTGTTATGTGTTGATGAGAGAAAAAAATGTATGAGAAAAAATTTTCATTCTCTCTTTAAATTTTGTAAATGTTATTTTTAAAAATGACTGTCTTCTAAATATCTCCTATGTGCAAAAAAAAGTACTAAAAAAATACTACACATTCAGAAAAAAAATTTCCGATTATTTCTTCCAGCTACTACATTCTGATATTACAAATTTTAAATTGTACCATTTGTTAAAATTTTTGTAAAACACTTGTTGCCTTATAATTTTTTTAAATAAATGTTCTTTATATATAAAATATTAGGTTTTTTCCTCCATAAACAGTTCAAATCATACCAATGATTAGAGCGCCTTTTCTTCAGAAAAAACTCACAAAATCAGCACTTCTCTAAAACTGTTAGAAGCATTTTTCTAAATTTAGGCAGGGCTGATTGTGCTCCGGAAAAGATCCAGATTTCCGGAATTTTTCGCTAACAGTGATCCGGAAGTTTCCGGAGATCGAAGGTCCAGATGTTTCCGAAAATCATTGATCACGAAAGTTTCCGGAAATCAAATTTTCAAAGGTGGAACTTAAAAACACAGTTTATTTCTTTGTTTGTAAGGGAGAGCGAGAGAGATACTTTATAAGCTTATATTCATGATTAATATTCATTTTTTATCAGTAAATAGTTGTTATAATCATAAATTCAAGAAAGAAAGACATTTGCAAATTTTGATTACTTCTCGAGGTCATCATAGGTATGTGTAAAATTTTAAATATATTTTAAGTAAACTAAAAAATATTGAGGAAAAGGAAGAAAAAACCCTTGTTTAAATTTTTTTCAATTTTAACTGTGTTTTTTTTTTTTTTTTAAACTCAAGAAATTTTCTGGAATTTTGACTTGGGATCACAATCACCCCTGTTTGGGATATCTACGTGTTAAAATGATGGAGAAAATGAGCAAGGGCTACTTAGAAAATTTCATTTCCTCTAAGATAGTGCGACTGTTCCCTTTTGTTGCAAATGTTAGAAATCTGTAAGGGCTGGGATAGCCTGGTCGGTAGGGCGCTGGGCCATGTTTGTAGGTTCGAACCCCGCCAACCGAAGACTCCCCCTGTAGTAAAGTGACTGATGCACATTAAATCTGTGGAGTCGCAAAAGTCCTCCATGTTCCCGTAACAGATTAATGGGTACTGGATTGGAAAGCGATTGTTCTCTGATTCAGGTCAAAATTACGATCTTTGATTGAATGGGTCCGCCCTATAAATGGGTGCAACCAGAACCGGATTATACCTTTCGTAGGCCCTAGGCACCGAGCCGGATTATACCTTTCGTAGGCCCTAGGCATAGCCGTTTTTGGGCCCTCCCCTCCTTCCCCCACTCCTCTCCTCTTTTCAAAATATATGCTAAAATTTTCTTGCATATTTTTTTTTACATTTTTATTAATATGGATTTTAATTTACAAATTTGTTTATCGAACTTTATCTGCAATACCGACATACTGCCGATATTGCAGTTGATATCGATAATACCATTATGATTAGTTCGATCGATAACTATGTTAAAGATAAACTTGTGAATACTTTTCCTAACGTTCACATTGCATTAAGAATATATTTGTCGATTCTTGGATCAAATGCAGAAGGAGAAAGATCTTTCTCCAGATTAAAATTGATAAAAAATTATTTGCGTTCAACAATGAATCAAGATCGTTTGGCATCGCTCGCACTTATGTCTATTGAATACGACATTTTGCGTAGTTTGGAATTCGACAGCATAATACAAGATTTCGTTGAATCCAAAAATCGCAAAAAAGTAATATATTAGATCATAAGATTCTGCAAAATAATTTATTACCGAAAAATATTATATTTTTATTTGTATCTTCATAATTTTGTGCAAAATACACTTGTTGTTTTTAAAGCTAAATTATTTTTGTCAACAAATTTTTTTCTCCCAAGTTTTTCGTAGGCCCTAGGCACGTGCCTAGTGTGCCTATAGGTTAATCCGGCCCTGGGTACGACGTATGGTATGGCAGAAGTCGAATTCTTTGCCATAGATGGCGCCACTGAAAAACAAACACACAGTCTGGAAATTGAGAATATCAACATATTATCCCCCAAAATTTCATCTCTTATTTTTAAAGTATTAATTTTGTTTTACAGATTATTCCATTTTTTCTTGGTAAATTATTTTTTATTTTGTATTTATGGTTAAATAATTACAAAATTTGTTTATTATTTGTGTAAGAACAAATATTCTCAAATACGCAGAAGCAGAATGTAGAAAAAAAATAATGTTAATGCAATAACAATAAGCATCACAATTATTATTATTTCTATACAATTGTTATAATTAAATTCATATATCAAAAAAAAGATAGGGATTTCTGTTGATTATTGATTACTTTTTGTCAAAACAGTCAATTTTTTTACTGTCAATTTGTTTTACTTGATTTGAGTGTTCTATTTCTATTCCCCAAAAATTAAATGGAAATTGCTAAATACATATTAAAAACTTTGAATGAGCTAATACAATTAACCAAATCCTTAACCATAAATCATTATTACACAAAATTGTAAGAGAAGTACAATTGTTTTGTTTTTGGCTATTCTCAGCTCTTTGATATAATTACCTAAATAGCGTTTGATCTAAGAGACAAATTTTTATCTAATAAGCTGGTTTTCTTGATTTAAGAGGACTAAAGGTTGCTAATCCTCATAATTTTAAATTAATTTAAGAAAGTGCATGCCAAGACATAAATATTTTTTTATTTATTTATAATTGTTGCTGAACAGCTGACCCAATTTTTCGGCTTTACGATTAATATCAACACTGTAACCTTGTAATTTTGAACCCAATCCAGAAAACAAGGGAACTCCTGGATCAAGTATTGGGAGAAATTTGTAAATTAAAAATGTATTTCTTGTCTAGTTTATTTGTCTTTATTTAATTTATTATATAACTTATATTTTCCATATAGTTTAGCACTTTCATCGTAGCAAGCACTTTTTTATAGTTTAACACTTTCATGTTCTATAAATCCTTAGCCCTAAAAGCTCTCCTGATGTGCTAAAATTGAAACAAAACCCGAATTCCTTAAAGCTTGCTTACTGTAAAGACTTTGTTTTGTTTACAAGCATGATAATAATAACAAAATTATATTGTAAGGGTCTAAAAATCTAGTTGCTGGCTCCATCTTGTAGAAATGTTATGACAAAACATTATGGACTGGAATGCTACAATGATGCAGAGAAACCTTGTGTAGAGGATGAGTTATCTCTACCCTATCGTGCTACTAATATTCCTTGAATACATGTTGTCCATCATAGGGAAATATTTATTAAAAAAATTTAAATACTAGATGGCATCATTTTAGATACATAATGTTGCAAATTATTATGATGTTGGTATCATTTTGGCACTGAATAATATGTTATGCTAAATTCAGTATTAAAAGTAATTTCCTGAATAGGAACACTACAAAATATTATTGAATATATAGATATATGTGTGTGTGTTTTTATCCATAAAGCAGTTCAGCGGTTACTATTTTTGCCATGTAATATTGTAACTATGATAAAAAAAATAAAGATTAAAATAAAATTAGGTTATCATAATAAAAACCATGTTTTTTTTTAAATAATTTCTTTGATCTATAATTTTAAAACAGTGTGTTATATTTCTTTAAATGAATGTTTTTTTTTAATAATCTATACAGATGATAGTGGACCATACTATTGGCATATCAGTAGTGGAACAATACAACGTGACCCACCCTTATCACTTGGAAGTAGCTATAAAATTTCAACAGGACTGTCGAAAGATCTTGATATGGTAAGAAATATATATTTTAAAATTGTTTTTTTTTCCTACTTCTAAATCATTTTATGAATTTTATGTTTTATCTTCTCTAGATCAAGAAAATATTTGATTTGTAATGAGAAAAAACTGGTAACTTGTTTTTACACGAGTGAATGAAATTAAATTGATTTTCTAGATAATAATTTAAAATTATTTTTCTGATTTTTAGGTAATGCTGCTTTTTTTCTGATAACCTTGAATTGAAATCTGTTCTCTCTAGACATTTAGTATCAAAATTAGATTTATTTTCAAAAATTTCACTCAACTCTTTATTTTATTTTTTTCATACAACCACTTCTGATTCCCATTGGGAGTTGGGAAAAAAAACAAAGAATGAGAAAAATCTAACTTTAGCTAAATATCACATGTGCAAAAAAGGTTTAAAAAAAAATTAGATAATTTTGGTTATGGGTCAACCATAAATGTCACACTTGGAGGTGATGGTTGAAGTTTGTGAAATTTTGATAATTGTGAGGAAGACAGTAACAAGAGGCAAGCAGTACCATTTTCCGGCACTGCTTTATTTGGTAGTGTATGGTTTTTTTTATTTTTTTTTTCGGATTTTGAAAAATTACTGAAGGTAACATATATCTGTTAATTTTTTTATTTTTTGAATTTATCATTAAAAGTATCTCCTGGTTTCAAGCGGTAGAATAGTTGTTTATTTTTGTATAATTCTACATTCTGGCAGTCAAGTAATTGTATTCGAGCAAATGGATCTAAGAGTAAAAAAGAATTTTTCATAATTTTATAAATTTTCATAATTTTCCACTTAACTGGAATGACATACCGTATTTTTCGGCGAAAGCGCCACGGCACTATCGAAAAAAAGTTGTTTTTTTCCTACATGCGGCGCTTCTGACGAAATATATTTTAGTAGAAAAAAAACATTTATCAAGGAAAGTTATTTAAGATTAAATAATTTTCTGAGAGAAAGACAATTAAAAAAAATTTATAATGAAGTCGACGAAATATTCGCCCGTATCGTGATCTGCTGCAAAACATTGCTGATTCTTAGCAAACTTTCGGCAGCAGCCTGCAAGAAAATAAATAAACGAAATAATTTATAAAAAAAATATCACATAAGGAGAAAATTTAAAACGTATGCATCTTGTATCCACCCCCAGCATAATGAAAAATCGCAAGCTAGAAATCCACTTAGCGCCTTGGCAATTGTAATCACTGGTATCGTAACCAGGGGGGTCCGGACCCCACCAATAATTAGGAATCCAGGATCCATTAATTTGAGCAAATATTTCTATTTTGTTTCTATGTGTTCCACTCTCTTTTTTTCTCCCTTTTTTTTACATATAGTGCAACTTATTATATTCTATTATTAAAAGAAAATTTATTCAAGATAAAGTACACAAAAATTGCACTACATAAAAAAATGAAACAAGTGTTCAGAGAATCTACAAGAATTATCATTGCTACCCTTTCCTTCAATAAGCAAATAAAACGCTCTTTGTACCCATTCTTTTTCTTCATGGAGTTAGCCACCAACGAAGAGTAATTTGATACCTCAAAAATAGCCGCTTTAGTTTACACTATGGGAAAATGTCTTTTGCATTTTGAAACTGTCTTTACCTTATTTATGGCCATGTTTTAAAATGTGTGTTATTCACAGAAACATCTCTTGGCTATCTATTCATAAATTGTCCTAAACAGGCATTTATCTAGAATTTCTAGGAAAACAGATGTATTAAGCTTTTAGGGATTTAAGTGGGGAGAGACTCTTGTTGATATTTTCATTTTTTTTCCTGGTGATTTTGTTAAGAGACTTTCTCTGACATATAATCATTCTATATCTTCTCTTACAAAGCTCACTCAGTTTTATTCCACCATAATTTAAATTAGCTATTTCCAGTTCAAAATTTTGAAAAATATAAATATTCTGTTTACTTTTATTTTGTTTAATTAATTTTTTTAACTTAAATTATTAGCTGTTGTTTCTTTCGTCAGTTAGACAATTAACTCGAAACAATGTTTATTTATTTATATTACATTTTATCATTTTCTAAATAAATTGTACCATCGAGAACTCATTAAATAAATCCATTTCTTGGGAGGTAAGCAAATGTTTGTATTAAATTACTTAATACATTTATATTTGCATGTCTATGTAATGTTAGAATTGTTTCATATTTTATAGTTTATTTATAAAATTTATTTATATTGTACATTAGTTCAGGATTTTACCGTTTATTGTTTGCGCATGAATCTATTTTTAACGCACTGAGTTCGATCTTACTTTATTTATGAAGTTAATGTTACTTTTAAAATTATAAATCAAAACTTATTTTATGATTTTTGTATAACTTTGTTTTCATTCCTAAATTGAATGTCACGTTTAATTTTATAAAAAAAAAATTAAGTAATTTAATAGGCAAATTTATATAAATATTGATAATTTATATCCCAATACAAAAAAATTAACACTAACTTATATTTTAATTAATTAAAAGAACAAAGGAATATTTTAACTGCAAAAGTTTGATAAATAAAATCCCTACAATTTTATTATGCTGAATAATAAAAACTGTAATAAAAAATATTTTTAAGAAGTGAATAATTTGTTAAATTTAATTTATGGTATGAGAGTGTTAAGAGTAGTTTTTTTTATGAAGTTTTATTTATTTTGTTACTATCAAAATAATATAGGATTTTTAAATGTATTACTTTGTGGTGATTAACATTTTCAAAATTTACTATTTTTCACAAATATGTCTCTTAATTAAAAGTATTAATTTTTAAAAATTTAATACTGAAGCTATAAATACTGTTGAACGACGTAGTAAATGAGAGTTCTATGTGTTTACTTTTATATTTCTTTGTGTAAATTTATGTAAAGTTTTTATGGTTTTAAAAATGGACCAAATGATCCAAATAAACCGAAATATCTTATGTTTTGTTCTTTTCTCATACATAATAAAAGGTAAATATATTAAATAAATAATGCTTAAAAATTATTCTGACCACCAATATTATAATTTATCATTTCTTCAAAATATGAATACTAGTTCCGTCAATCAATTGAATAATTTTATTTTCTTCTTTAAACACAACAATTTCGATTTTTAAACCATATATGTTAAACCGGAACAAGATGAGAAAAACGCTAAACTGAAAACTGCTTTAATGTTCTTATATTTTCATTTTCCACTCTTTTTTCCTTTTTTTTTGCAATTTAGAGTTTTATATATGTATATTTAAGCATGACAATCTTTATTGTAACCAATGTTAAAGATATTTGCTCTAATGTTTTTTTTAATGTTGTATCTTTCATCTTAGAAATCCAGATCAATTCAAATTCATAGTAAATTTTTGTTTTGCTAAACGTTTTATAACTTTTTCTTACATTTTTTTAAAAGTTCAACTGTAATTTAAAATATTAAAAAAATGTCCCAAGAACCTGATCGCATTCATGATTGTTTTGTCACATAGGATTACATCACATAGGTTATATATTTATAAATTTCTTTTCAAAATAAAAGTATATTGTTAAGACACTATACATATTAGATTTAAGAAACTTCATGCTTACATCAAGTATCTAAAGAAATAAATTGCGCCTATTTTACATTTGAGACTTTTGAAAAAGAGGACATATGTGATACATTAAAAGAAAATGTGATACATGATACTTTCTATACTTTTAATACTTTATATACTTTAATTTTTGTATAGTTTTAATTTTTTCAATTATATAATATACAATATGGTTATAAATACTGTATCAATCAACTATTTGTCATGGGTTAGATCTTTTAATAAGCAAAATTTAAAGTATTGTTTGTACATCACAGTACTATAAGTGAGTGTTTTATAAAAATTAAGAACAATTTTTGAATTATTTAATCCTTCACTGCACATTTTGCATGTCTACAAAGCTAAGCTTCAAACTTCTATTCATTCTTCATAAACTTGTACTTACCAACAAAAAATTCAAATACATTTTTGAGAGAAAAAAAAATCTATAGCTTTACAAACATAACTAATTTCAGATTTAAAATTCCCTTTCCCAAATTAGCTAAGATCATCGACTTGTATAAATTTAAAAAATATATATATATTTTTTTTTAGTGTTATTCTTCTGCTTCAAGAAAAAGCGTAGTGGGGAGTTAATTGTCTTAATCATTGTTTAATAGTGTGTGTTGTGTTTAAATGAATCCTTACGTAGTAATGTTTTTAAAAAGTATATCTATAATTTCACTCGAATTTTACTGGACCTTTTCTTTGTCCACCGTTAAAACAACGGGGATGGTTTACCTGGTTATTAATTAATATCATTTTGTACGATTTATAATTTTGTATAATCCCTGAATAAATTTTCAGTGTTTCATGTATTACATATATAGTAATCAAACATAGAATACAAAAATATAAAAGATTCAAAAGTAAAAAAAAATGGAATTTTTGAAATTTTTTTAATATGGCGCTTTTTTATTAAGGATGTACTGAAAAAAGAAGAAATAATCACTTAGTGAAGTAAAAAAATTTAAAAAACTAGGAAGTAAAACCAGAACTTGTAAATAAATAAAACATTTCTTTGTCAAAGTGCTGTTATCATAAACTATTCTGCAGTTTCTGTCTAAATATTAGTAGAAATTTTACTAATTGATACATTGCTAAAGGTGTACGCTGCTGTAAGTAAAAGAAAAACCGTATTTTTATTAAAAGAAATTACTTTGTCATGCTAGACTAACAGTCCTCGCTTTCAAGGCACTTTTTAGGGATATATATATTTCTTCAACTGACATGTACAATCTTATGCAAACTTACGACTTACCACAATTCAATTTTCTTATAGATATTAATGTAATAATTTTATTTGCAGCTTATTCAATTGACTCTATTGAATTTTTATTTATTATTATTCTATTGAATTTTTATTTATCTACTAGCTGAATACCAGTTCTTCACACAGGGTATAAAATAGAAAAGTAAATAATCAATAAATCAATATTAAGACGCATCATCATATCAACATAAGATCAGATATTAACATAAGTATATACCGAAACAATTCATAAAGTTAAAATAATGAAATTTTTTTATTTACTGTTATTTTTTGAACTTTTCCATGACTTTACGTTATTAGATTAAGCGAAACACATTTTTTTAAGAAGTTCAATTAAACAAAACAAAGATTTAACAATACATAACAGCTGACATGCTGCATTCGGTATGCAACTATTGATAAAGCAAGCCAACGCATTATAGTGAAAATTTACCACAAACAGATTTCTCCATTAATTTTCATCTCAGAAAATAACTTTTGTTTTTTATTTCAATTACCATTGATTTTAATATATTTAGCCTCATAGAAATATTACAAAAGCGTAATTTTGAACAGAATAAACCTGATATACATGGGTTTAGAAGTGACTTTGTGCTTAAATGCCAGTTGTGTTGTTCCATGAGTTTACCTGATGAAACAAACCAAAAATTATTTCATTATTAAAGACTTTGCAATAAATGATGTTTTTTAATTATATCTAAATTCTTATTTTTTGATTTTCAAAAAAAATTTCCTTATTTTCAAAATTCTTTTAGAAAATAACTGAATTATGATTATTAATTATTATTTTTCTCATTTTATCTTATAAAAATTTACCCACTGTTGGGTGATTTCAAATTTGCCATGTTTGTTTTATTTTCTTTTAAATATTATTTTGCTTAACGATGACTTATTTAAATGTCACAATGATATAAATCATTTTAAATAAATGAATAAAGTGAAGAGCTGTGGTGGTTCATGGGATTTAGCACTCGCCTCCCACTGAGATGATCCGGGTTCGATTCTTAACGATGGCTGGTCGAAACAAATTCCGCATCTGGCTTACACCGACCACAGTATTGACGTAAAATGACCTCAGTGGTAGGCAGGTCATAGGTAAGAGTCTCCTTGCCATCAAGCTAACGGTGGAAGGTTTTAGTGTTTTTTCTCTCCATGTAACGCAAGTGCGGGTTAGTTCCATCCGAAACTCCTCCATGAAGACAAATTTTTCCCAATTCTTGATCCAGGAGTTCCCTTGCCTTCTAATCATAACCCAAAATTTGGGTCGATTGTGCAACGACGGTTATGAAATAAAATGAAATCAAACTGGTTTTAAAGTTTTCAATTCCATTTATCTTAATAGTGATTCTTAAGATTTCCTTATAGTTTTTTCGCGCTCTTAAATAGTAGTAGTAGTACCCAATTTGTAATTTTATTTAAACTTAATTCTTGAGGACGATTCTAAAATTATATATGAGCGCAAGCACTCTGCATAGTATTAAGATGTTTCAGTTTTCATAATAATGAATTGAATGTTAGTAAAAGATGTTGACTTGATTGTGAAATATAATTAATTTATGTTTAATGTCATGTTTTTATCATACATTAAGAAAAAGCTACTTTTATCAATCTATGTGAGTATCTATATATATATATCAAACTTTTTCCTCAAGTAACTTGAAATTAAAAGTCCAAGAATGGTCCCCCCCAATAGATTTTCATCTAACGACGCCAATGATTGTAATTGGAGCGAACAGAAAAGGAAGTAATAGGACCCTAAATCCGACGGATGGACGAAATGCCGAACTTTGGATCTCTTTCGGAAATTCCAATATGGCGCCCAATTATTACTATAATTCATTTACACTGTTAATTTCAGAAAAACCAATTGGTTCTTTGATGAAAATGAATTTAAAATTTAAAACTGGCAATGAAACTAAAATGAATTTAAAACTGGCCCATCTTAAGGAATTTTATTTATTGAAACAATAATCTATATTATATTATCAAGAAAAAATAATCCAAAGGAGAAGAAATAATCGTTTCTTCTTCAGTGCGAGATCATAGTTCTAATTTTTTCTTTGTTTTAACAAAAGACGCTTACCTCGCAAGAAAAAAAAAAGCTAAAAAGGAACTACAAAAAAAAGTAACAATTAATGCTAAGAAACTGACAATGAATAACAACAAAAAATAAGCTAAAAACTATTAACGATAAAAAAAGCAAGCAAACAACTAATAACAAGAAAAAAAGCAAGCTAACTATTTACAAAACAAAAAAAATTATGAATAGAATAAAAAACCGCAAAAGGGATAGAATTCATTTTGTGGTCCACCTGGTAGTTTCAATGTCAACTGAGTGTGGCCAATTTATACTTAAACAAAGGAGGGAAATGTGGGGACAAACAAGTAAAGCACAAGCACAGCTGTCAAGATTGATTGATCAATTTTTTTCAACTTGCATTTTATTTTTAAAAGATAAAATAAAGTAACTTACTTCAATAGAATAAAATTCCAAATAAAAAGAATATAGCTGATTTTTTTTAGTCTTATCAATATAAATTTCTTTAAAAAAAATTAGTTCAGATTAAGTGCCGAATTTCGAGATGCTGGATTAAGGGTCCCATACCCTTTTCTTTCCCCCAACCCATTTAAAAATAACTGATTCTTCCTAAACAGCTCCAGTAGAAATGACAAGTGGAGGAGGTGGGGTACACCCCTCTTTTAAACATTTTCTTTTCTCTTTCTAAGTTGACAGGGTGGCCACCCACCTGGAATTATCAGGGAATTTTTTTATACTGGAAAAATCAGGGAATTTTAAAAAAAAGCTGAAAATTTTTTCTTAGATACTTTTTTAATTTAACTAATTTAAATTACTTACTAATTTTCTTAATTTAAATTATTTCTTCCATTATACCCATATTTTTTAGACAGAAATGTATCTCCAAACAGTTAAAATGTTAACAACTTAGCTATACTTTGCTTGCATCAAAATTTGCTCCATTGTAACCCTGTTAAACTAGAATGCCATGTAAAATTCTCCCATGGTTGCTAAGCAAATGTCAAAACCTTTGATCTCTATGGAGACCATGCGACTGCGCAATTTAGGAAACTCAAAGATTGTGGTGGACGTGGAAGAAGGGGTTAGGATATTTGCTTCTGTTTTTAAATTCTGCCCGTGATCAAACTTGAGCTCAAATTTGTTCCGATGCTTTGGTTGCAGGGTTGGGTTTTTGACGTCAAAAAGTGGTTTNAAAATGTTTTTGCATTTTTAACTTTATAAAAATATCCAAAAAATAGTTGGGTATAATTTAATAATAATAGATTTTATATTGCACCCTTTCTCTGAAAGCTTTTGTACTCCCATTCAAAGAAATCTGCAAATTATTTTTTTTCACCAAACCAACAAATCACACATTTTTTTTACTATTGCTAACAGCATTGTTTGTCTACAAATTGTTACAATTGTTGCATTATTGTTAATTTTTTCTATTTCATTTTTACCTTTTATGACATATTTTAATTTTAAAAAAAGATTTTTTTAGAACTAACTATATATTAATATTTAATTTTACTGCCTGTTGATAAATATTTGATTTTTAATTCAAAATTCGAATTGTATAGTTATTAGAATATTGAAAGTTCTTAAATGTTGCTTGCATTTCAGAGATGATATTTCCAAAACTATTCCTCCTTTTACCCTAAAAAGCTGACAAAGACTAAGGAATGTATAGGAATCATAAAAAAATGATGTATAAACATAAAATGTAATTTTTTTTTATTCATATGTGTTTAGTCGGAAGAAGAAAACTAAACTCAAGTGTTTTAGTTCTGCTCTGTACAAGATTCTTGTTGTTAAAATAAAAGCAATTGACTATACTAAACTAAAAAACTGTGTGTTTAGATTGGAATTCTATAAATGTTTTAATTTCAAATAAGGGGAAAAAATTGTAAAATTTAAGGAATTTTATCTTCTTTTTTTTTTTTTTTAAGAGTATAGAACAAAAATTAGACAATTTTACATTTGTGACATTTATTTTTGTATTTTGAATCTCTGAAAATAATAATGCTAATTCAGAGAAACATTATTTAAAAATTTGTCTTGAGATATTGGTTTAAAGAAAATATTATCAATGAATTTTATAAAAACACTGGTAAGATAAAATACAATATATTGCAGTATACAGTACAGCTTTATATTGAAATGTAATTACAGTGACTCACAAAAGTGTTCGTACACTTCTGACTTTCATTGAAATAAGACTATCCATTAATTAAAATGAATATTTCAGAATGGATATTTAATAATAAAAAATGTATTCTAATCTTAATAAAACTGTATGAAATATTTTAAAAACAAAGGAAAAGTTTATTTTAAAGAAATCAATCATCGAAAAGTGACAAAAACTTTATCCCACAAAAGCCATTGTACACTTTCAAAAAAAAAAAAAAAAACTCTGTCTTAGTAAATATTCTGATTTTTCATTAAATTAACATTTAGTAGTTTCCTTTCTCATCTACTATAGCTTTTATAAGTTTGTAAATACAGAATAGTTTTTTTTTTTTTGTCGGGTGAAATTTGTTCAGAATATTTTTTTAAAAATTTTACAGAAATTTTTACAACACTCTATTGCGAATTATTTTTATTATACAGATATTCTACATGGTAATTTAAAAGTCTCTTCTGTAGGGATTCTGATATTCGCGGTTTAACGCCAATGCTTACTATAATTTTTTATTTAAAAATTTCATTTTTATCGATGTGAAATACGGTAATAAAAATATTTATTTATTCAGGTCCATGTCACACAAAAGTAATCAATAGGAGTCCCTCAAAATGAAAATTGTGGATTTAACTTGCAAAGCAAAGTACGCTAAAAATAATGAAATCTAAAAATCGTAATGTTGAGCAAATATATTAAGATTCATCATCATCTACAATCTTAATCCTATGACAGATATCAGGCCATCGGCTAAAGACTCAAAAGAAGGGCGGGCTGTTCATCCATTCGTGAAAAAAAATTGTTTGTTCCTTTATAGAACATGATGTCTTACATCACATTAATTAACTGATTATTTCTTGACTTCTCTTCACTTCCATCCTGGAGACGAATCTGCAAAAGACTAAAACACTAAAGTTTATAACTGACCATTATAAACTTTATCAATAAAATACTAAAATTTTTCTTTACTTAAAGGTTTCGTGAGAAAATCTGCTAAGTTGTCTTTACTACAGATGTACTCCAATTTAAACAAGTTTTCTTCTAACATATTTCTTATATACTGATATCTTACGTCTATGTGCTTAGTTTTCACCTTTTCAATCGAATTTTTGGAAAAATAAATTGCAGCTTTATTGTCACAGAGTTGAATTGCTACTTCCATTCTTTCTAATACATTCAATTCATTTAAAACTCTTGAAAACCAAATCATTTCTTTAACAGATTCTATAAGTGAGATAAATTCGACTTCCATAGGACTGAGAGCTACGCACTTTTGTTTACTTGTTTTCCAAGTGAATGTATACCAGAAATATATATTATATGCCCATTTGATGAATGTCTGTTGGTTAAATGGCATCCCCAATTAGCATCAGAAAAAGCTACTAAGTTATTTTGATTTACACTTGACAAGTTAATTTTTAAATCTTTGTATTAAACACATAATTTAATAAATCAACAACTATATTCCAATGTTGATAAGAATAACCATCACAATATTGCGATAAAATATTAACTGAAAATATCAGGTCTACTTCTGTTAGCTATAAAAGCAAGACATCCAATCAGAGTTCTATATGGGAATTTTTTCATTAAATCTGTTTCAAAAATTTCTTCGTTATTTTTAGGTGGTAATTTAATTCCAGGTTTCAAGAGCAAATTTACAAAAGTTTTAGATAATTCTTCAAATTCAATATAAGTTACTTGATGTAAATATACAATATCATTTACAGTTTCAAAGTTTACACCTAACAAATATTTCAATTTGCCTAAATCTTGAATTTCTAATTTACTTTTAAGTAAATCAACAACTTCATCAATTTTCTTTTATCTTCCCCAAATAATACTATGTCGTCGACATTATACCAAAAGAATAACTTCAGATTTTAATTTATAAGCACAATTACATCAAAGTAGTTTTTCAAAATCTAGTTGTCCTAAAGTATTATCTAACTCAATATTCCACTGTCATCCACTTTGTTTTAAACGATATATAGCTTTATTTAATTTACAAACCATATATTCTTTACCTTTACTTCAAATCCTTTTGGTTGAGACATATATAAAGTTTCAGTTAAATTTCCATATAAATATGCACTTTTAATATCTAAAACACTTACTAATAAAATGAATAGAAATCGTATAATTGGAAAATTTACTACAGGTGAAAAAATGTCAGAAAAATCTTTTCCTTTTACCTGTTTAAATTCTTGAGCTACCAGCTGGGACTTGAACTTCTTTATCTGATTTTTATCATCTCCCTTCACAATATACACCCATCTGCTTCCAATGCTTTTGGCATTTTCTGGAGGTTCAACTAAATTCCATACTTATGATTTTTCATCTTCCATGGATTTATTCCACTTATCCTTGTCAGCTGATTCTTGGGTTTCCTCGTACGTTCTAAGCGATTCCAAGTTGTATACTTCGTCTTCGAAATCTTGAACTACACAATCAGTCGATGAATCTTCGCTATCTTCTTGCTTTGGACTTTTTGAATTAAATGAAAATAGTTCTGGTTGGAACTTTAATCCGTTTTTGGCACAAAATTGTCTACTTCGATAGTTGATCAAAGTCTCTCTTTGCTTGAAGGTGGGTAATAGTAAACATCTATTCTTGAACTTAATTTTCTTGGTGCTTCAACTCTTTTCCACTCCTCAAATTTTATTGGTAGCATTTCATCTTTCTTTGTAACAGTTTCTTCGTTATTGTCTAACACTTGTTCTTAGTAGCTGTCTTTATATCTTACGTATTCACACTTCTTATTCTTCTCAAATAATGTTCTCTACTACATTTTTCGTTTCATCAAAACTAGCATGAATAGTTTCTACTACTCTTCTTTCTTCTGGAATATAGATCCTATAACCCTTCGTTCTTGTTGCATAGCCAACTAAGATTCCTAGTTTTGATGTCTTGTTCAACTCGTTGCGTTTTACCTTGGGTACGTGAACAAACGCCAAAGAACCAAATAATCTTAGATGTCGAACTGATGGTTTGTATCCATTCCAAATTTCAAGAGGTGTCAATCCATTTGTTAACTTGTGTTCACTTCGGTTTCGTACATGAACGTACATATATAGAGCTTCAGCCCAAAATCGGTCATTTAGTTCACTATCGTGAAGTGATGCACGAACAGCTTCAATTGTGTCACGGTTGAATTTTTCAGCAATCCCGTTTTGTTCTGGAGAATAAGTTGAAGTTCGCTCTATTCGAATTCCCAAATTGTTTAAATAATCTTCAAACTCGGCGAGACAAAATTCCATTCTGTTGTCTGTTCTGACTGACTTCAATTTGCAGTTTAACTCTCTTTAAGATTTTACGAGATTTGTTTTGAAACATTTAAAAACCTCTGTTTTCTTCTCTAGAGTAAAAACTTCCACTTTTCTGGAAAAGTCATCTATTATCGACAAAAAATATCGACTTCCATCCATTGAAGGTGTTGGAGAAGGTCCCCACAAATCTATCTGCACCTTATCCAGTACTTTATTTGTTAGATGTTGATAATTCCTTTTAAAAGTGCTCGGATAGACTTTGTCACTTTGCAAGTAATACAAGTTTCAGATTAACCTTTCAGATTTACTCATGTGCTTAACTTGACTGTCATTTAGGTGAGCAAATCTCCAATGACACAGTTTTACGTCTAATGCATCATTAATTTCATTTTTAAGTATTTCAGATTTACGTTTATCAGGTAAACCTTTAACAACGTATAGTTTATCTATTCTAGGTACACTGAAGAAATATCTGCTACGGTTATTGTAGATTATCATTTTTGAATTTTACCAAACAATTTTATGTCCCTCTACATCAATATTAGATCCAGCTATTAAGTTATGTCGTAGATTTCAAGCATAGTATGCGTTCTTTAATATTAGCTTTGTGAATCTGTTGTTATCTTCAACATAAAAAATTATGTCACCTACCCCTTCTACTTCTGATGTACTGTTCTTATCCCCAACGAGTACATTTGCTTTATTCAGAGGTCTAAACGTCTCGAACCATTGTCGTCTGTTCATGAAATGTGATGTTGCTGCTGAGTCAATAAGCCATTCTTCTAAATCCAGTTCCGTGCTGTCGACCTCGGCAACTTCTTCGTTAATTTCAATATCCGTATAGAAAAGACCAGTAGCGGGATTTTGCTTTGCACTTTGACGATCTTGCATCTTATTTGCAGTTTTGCTTGCTCTGCAATCTCTTGAATAATGACCTTGTTTATTGCAATTGAAACACGGCCCCATACTTTTATATCGATATCCTTTGCTCTTCAAGTTTTGTCTGTATCCAGTTTCTTGTGTATTTCTCCGGCCCAGACCGCTTCCGATGTGTGGAATGTCTTCGTTCTTCGCTTGATGATTTCATGTCTGTTTTAGCTAAGTAAGCATTTGTAACTGAATCAAACCCACTATCTCGAGCTTTTAGTTGGATTCACTGATCAATTGACTCTCAATATTATTTATTGTAAATTCCGAATCCTTTAAACGATATAAGATCTGTACTAAATTGTCATATTCCTCCGGAAGTTTTCTTATTATCTGGAAACATAATAATAGTTCGGGAATCTCGAACCCAGCTTCTTTAATCTGTGCACTTTTATCTCGAACTCGTTGACAGAATATTCCAATCACCTCTTCATTTGGCTGAAATTTCAATTTGTAAAATTCATCAACCAGGCCAGCAATTCTTGCTCTTGATTTAGGTTCAAAATTTTCTTTTAGAATGTCCCAAGCTTTCTTTCCATCTGTTGTAGACTGAATCAACTTCAAAAATTGACGTTCAACACCTTGATATATTGTAGACAAAGCTCTAGCTTTCCTTATCTCGAAATTCTGTTTGACTGATTTTGGGGCAGTGGCATAACTCGAATTCAACAATAATAATTACCCAATTGTAATGATTAAGATGATTTTATTCCATCGTGGTTCAGTGGTAAAAGTAAACTGAAACTTAGGAAGTGCAGAAAAAAAAATNTGTTTAACTGATTCTGGGCCAGTGGCATAACTTGAATTCAACAATAATAATTACCCAATTGTAATGATTAAGATGATTTTATTCCATCGTGGTTCACTGGTAAAAGTAAACTGAAACTTAGGAAGTGCAGAAAAAAAAATAATAAATTGTTTGCGCTCAGCGCTATCTGGTGTTATAAATCTTGATAGCAAAATCATCTACAGTGGCTATAGGTGGTGATGGTGATTCAGCTCCACCGATGAATTCCCAACTTCCACGATCCATCAGAGCTACTCTCATGTCACACTTCCAACTATCATAGTTAAATGCTCCAAGTTTGGGAAAAGCTAAATTCGTTGATTCTAAATTTCCTTCCATATTCAAAACATGGTTTCTTCTTGCTATTAAAATAAATATTTCAGCTCCCAGATAGAATTTCTTCTGAATCTGTATCGTTGATTAGTGCATTGGCGTTGAGGTGGGCAAAAGGCCCATAACCTTTGTGGGTTTGACTTGCAAAGCAGAGTACGCTAAAAATGATGAAAACACAAGTAAACTGCAACTCAACATTTATTAATACTGTAAATGTTTAACTTAAATCTAAAAATTGTAATGTTGAACAAATATATAAAGAATCATCATAATGCATGTTTCTTCTGAAAAATTGCATTTTTATGTTCAAATAGTCATTATCTATGTTGCAGCATAATTTAAGAGATTCTTTTGAGGTATTATTGCCGTAACACTTTACCAATGAAAATCTAACCAAAATTCAAGAGTAATAAATGCAATCCTTTTTTTTTTTTTGCTGACTGTACATAAAATAAATTTATAAAACAGTTCAACATCCTATTCAAGTTAAAAAACAGTTTTATTCGAAAAATTAGTGCAAGAATAAACTAAACAAACATACTATAAGTACAGAATTATGTAGATAACAGCAAAGAAAAATGATGGCTGACATGCACATTTTATATTGTTTTAAGACGCATTCTATGGCACAATAGAATAACTGCAAGAATAACTTTTAGTTATTGTGGGTAGCATTTGTTGTTGATTTTAAAATTTCTTATATTTCTTGACCCTCAAAATGTAGGGAATAGGAGTAATCTGCGAAATTTGGTCCAAATAGTTTGAATAGGAGCGCTGTTAAAAGTTTGAACTCATTACTGTTTGTTTTACTTTTTGTGGATTTTGCCATCTCTGAAGAACTTTTTAAGCAAATTGAAAATTGCTTACATTGCATTGCACATAATTATAAAGTTTGTTTATCCAAAGATATATCCATGCAAACAATTTTTACTAATTATTTTATTTATTTATAATTGAAAAATGTTGAATTGTAAGGTATACAAATATTTACATCATTTTATGGAATGTAATTTAATATGGCAAAACACAAACTTTTAACTAAATTAGTCTAATAGTTCTGGAGAAATCAAGTTTTAAATATAGGATTTTTTTTAAATTTTAAAACTCTGAAACTATTTGATTAAAACTGTGTCTTAAGAAAAGTTTAGTCAGTGTTTAAAAAATAAGGAAATCTTGCTGTAGTTAGGATCAACCTTCACTTTAAACTTGTAGCTATAGTGGTAGTAGTAGTACCTATAAGGCCCACAGAATTTTTTTTTTATTATATGTAGATATCTAAGCTTATGTAAGTTATTTTTTGTTTGCTTCCTGTTTATTGAGATTATATTATTAGGTAATTCATTCTGGTCTTATATTCTACTGTTCTTATATTCTAGGTTTCCAGCAAGGAACAGCATTGCTTCAAGACTTGTTCTACGTTTTGCAGCAATAATGTTCTCTTTAGTGCACATTCTGAGGAAGAGAAACTAAAGTTAGTTTTATAATAATTTTCTTATTACAAAAGCTATCCGAAACTGTAAAAACTTAGCTATTCAGAATGTGCGGGAATGGCCATATTCCTGATACTGAGTTCTAAAAATCTTGAGTTTTAATACAGTAGAGGACCAATTATCCGGGATGCTCGGGACCATCGCTATCCCGGATATCTGAATTTCCCGGTTTTCTGGATCGACCAAAAAGTGTCGTTAATCGATGTTTTATCGAACCCGAAGTACAAGGAAAAAGTGTAATGCATAAAGTAAGAGAAAAAAGAAAGGTACTCCTAACTTTAAAAAGAAAAAAAAA